>NC_136482.1:77588854-77801354 GCF_053919585.1 Euprymna scolopes | reverse complement strand
CCCTTGGAAGGTAACTGTGGTCCAAGGTCGTTACTAATGTGTATGTGTGAGGAGGGGGGACAAGCTCCTCTGAAATAATGGTAGGGGTGTTTTCATTTAATTTTGATATTTATTTTTTGGATTCTTAGATTTTAGTATTGTGATTTTTCGTTTCAGTCTAAGACTGTTCGAGTAATCTTAACAATATGTTTGTTTAGATAAAGAGGTGTATTTATGAATATATATAGGGATTTTTAATGTTTCTATTTATTTGTCTCCCCATGTGGGTATGGCAAGACCCAGGATCGGTTACTATTGTGGGGAAATCTCGTTCCTCGGAGAGGGGAGGGGCACTTGGAGGGGTATAGGTATGGGAGGAGGGATGATAGAAGAGATGATAGTTATCTCGGTCAGGAGAGATTTCTCCTCCACTGAGTGGGGGGGAGCGAGGTGTTGTAGCAGATATCACATTATGGTTCTAGGTGTTTACTAGTGTTGTTGGTTTCGAGGTTAAGTAGGGTTGGTATTGTTCAATGTGTTGTATTAGAGACAGGGGTGTTATGTCTGTGTGTGGTTGTATGCGCACGTGTGAGTGTGTGTGTGTAATTTGTCGGTTCTGATTAATGTGTGGGTGTCTATATGTATAGGTGTGTGCATGGGAGTGTGCCTTGCATTTCATCTTTTTGTGTGTTGATATTAGGCTCTGTTTAGTTCGGGAGTGGATCTTGTTATGAAGTTTTTTTCCTGTGTAAGTAAATAAAAATAATTGTCTGCATGTATGTACGTGTTTTGAAACATGTTATATGCAATGTTGATGTTGCTCTTATGTAATGCCACTCTATTGCTGAAATTTTTGGTGGCGCCTATGTAGGATTTGTTGCATGCATTTTAGTGCATATACTACATTTCTGGATGTGCAATATATATATATATATATTTGTGTGTGTGAAGAGAGAGAAAGAGAGAGAGAGAGAGAGAAAGTGGGGGAGGCTAACAGGTATTGCCATAATCGATACAAGACATAAAATATGTGCATCAAACATAAAATCATACAAATGCAATAAAACCAAGATTGTCCTATTCGATACTTAGAGAAACGAAAGTATTGGATTAGTCAAACCCCGTGGATTGTTGCTGACAAAATATATCTGTAGTGCTGATTGTATGTCTCGAACAAACAATATAATTTAAAAAAGTACATTTCTAATATACATGTATATGCACAGCAGGAATTTGTCTCCTAGTATTCTGCTAAATCATTTCTTAAGACACAATACTTAATTTAAGTAAGCGCTATTGGTTTAATGATTACACGTGTTGTTTCAACTGTATTCAGATCTATAGTTTTTAAAACCTTATTTTTAGAATTTGTTTTCCCTAGTTTATTATTTATGTAAGAGTTTCTCTTAAACTGTCGCTTACGTAGAAATGTAAAAAGAAAATTCATTCCGGAAAGAATTAAGGCGTTGTATTTAGCATACGGACACGAGGTTTTAGAAACATAATACGCTGCTATAAGGACACTTCGGGTTTTGATTTTCAGTATCGAATTAAGGGCATGTATAAACCGTATTGATGAGCATCAATAAAAACAAAATGCTGCCTGTGAAGTACATAAATAATTCACCTCCAACAAAGCGTATTTATGCATTAACTTTAAAGGACTAGTATTTAGGATCATGTCTAACAAGAGACGTAGACAGTTGAGTAGCAATATGTTTATTCACATTACATTTAAATGTGTGCATGTCGGTACAGTCAGGAAAGCAGAAAAAGGAGAGGGAATTCTATAGTTTGCCAGTCCGAGGAAAGAGACGTATAATTGTAAATGTACATATGTACTTAGTGTTTAAGGAAATCAAGCGGATTGGATAGGTTATTCCAATTTATTTGTAACTCAAATTCCTCATTACTGTAATTAATATCTTATTTAAATCGAAAACAAAAGTGCATTATTTAGTTATTTTTATTGTTTAAAGCATAATTAATGGCGTTATGAAGTGTGGAAATACAATGGTTTCGTATTGATATACATGTGGTTTCGAGAACATAAAGTTGATGACGTTTTGCCTTTTAACAACTTGCACATAAATACAAGAGTTGCATAATGCTGGTAACAGTCTTTCAGTCAAATTACAAACGCAATGACACGTCAGAAGTAGAAAAAATATATCAGACGAAAGCGTTTAAAATGTTTTCAAAAGGAAGTAAATAATTAAAAATGTTTGATATGAAGAAAAAACAAAGCATGTACTATTTCATGAACGAGTAAAATACGTTTAGTATTACATATGGTGGGGCATATGGTTAGAAAAGAAGAAAAAACAACAACAAACGTACCGGGCGTATCCGCATCGCTTTTTGGGAAAGAAGGAAAGGATGGCCAGCGCATTTTTATACGCGAAGGGCATCTTGGGAAGGCAGAACATGATTGGAGAAGCTATTTTTTCTCTCTCTTCCTTTTTTTTCTAGATAGGAGGATATAAAAGCTGGGAAAAATTCCCTGGGGGGGGGGAAAGAAAAATGTCGTGAACATCTCTTGAACAGAATTTCGTATTGCTGACGTTCGGATTTTGCGGTGTGACATTGGTGGCGAGAGGCCAGGTGTGGTCGATTGGAAAAGTAGAGGGCAGAAACATGCTGTTGTCGATAGAGTGACGCACTCCTTTCCGAACCCCAGAACCTAATCCTGATTATAACCCTAGACATATTATTCAATACTAGGTCTGATTGAGATTTGTATACTGATTATGGTATTATGTTTTTTTTTATATCCCACACACATATCATGAGGAATGAGGAATTATATATATATATATATATATATTTATATATATATATATATATATATATATATATATATATATTCGAGGTGTTTTGGTAATCAACCTGCATGCAAGTGACCTGGTTGGATCAAATGCGGCCTCTTTTCAGCAAACATTTTCCAAGCGATCAAGAAATAACATTTTCCAAAGCGTTAAATTATAATTTACAGTCTTCAATTTTATTCTTAGATATATATTAATATATATATATATATATATATATATATATATATATATATATATATATATATATATATATATATATATATAATAACAACATATAAAATTATGGGTGCTTATTCAATTTATGTATGTGTTGTTTTCATGAATTTGTGTGAATAAGTGCCTCATTTTATTGGCATGTAATAATCAATTCTGGTGCACGTATGTTTTTAACATGAAATTTCGATCTGCTGTCAAATTCGCATATGTCGTAGGCATTTTTCAAGTGAAAATTCTGATCTCAGAAGCTTTCAATAATAGTATGTTAATCCACAAATATTTGAAAACAACTGGGATATAAAATGTAAATAGCGGGAGTTGAGCTTGCTAGAATTCTTCATAATCTACTTACTCGTTCCAAACAATAACGACTACCGATATTGTCTGGATATGTGGCTACAGTAAATACGAAATATTTATTTATAATCTCTTTATTCATGATTTTACGGCAAGAATTTGTCACGGTGCTGACCCCTTTTGATTTTAAACGTACCGTTTTTTTAAATTTTTTCTTTACTCCAAATGTTGAAGTGCTACGGAAACGCAAGTGACATTATTAAAACGAATGACCATTTGTGTTCCAAAATTTATTTGTTCGACATTGCTTCCACCATCAATGGCTTTGGTCAGGAAGTTAATAACTCATTTCTGACGCATGCCCATGACAAAGGTTGCGTTCATAGCGTTCGTCACTGTCAAATTCCTAGATGATAGGCGATAGTTTCAGATTATGGATGCATAATATTTGTGATTATAATAATAAAAGTTACAATCTTTTCACGTTATTCACTTAAACTAAAAACTTTAACAAATTATCAATTTTATCAAGTTGTACATCTAAATATATATCGTTTTTCTTTCTGTGTGGTGAATTCTACCGTTAAAGCTCAACAAATTGCTATCTTCATTTTGTAATATAAGCTATATTACTCTTCTATCGCAGTCCACTTCCTAGATGTCACACGCAACCTCAACAAAAGAATTTATGAACCCTATAGGGAAGAGAACAGTAACCCTTTATATGCCCATCTCCTCTATAACCATCCTAAAGTTATAATTAAACATATACCCCGATTTATTAGTAGAAGAATTAGCTCAAACTCCTCACCAAATAAATCCTCGATAAACACAAATATTTTTATAACAAAGCTCTAGTTAACAGTGACTATAGGGAAAGCAAATTAGAATATATAGAACCCTCAAGTAATACACCCACATCTAGAAAACCCGTAAAAGTAAAATCATTTGGTTCACTCCTCCGTTCAACCAAATGGTCAAATCCACCTGGAGAGAAAATTCATTAATCTCATTAAACTACATCGCCCCCGGCAACATGCTCCACAAAATATTCAACAAAAACACCATCAAACTGAACTACAGTTGCGGCAATAACTTAAAAATATAATAAAAAAACCATAAAAATAAAATTTTAAGCAACGACACAGAACACGATTTAGGGACAGGGTAACAAAAACGTGCTTCTCTATTAATAAATCCAAATGCCCCTTAAGGAAAAAATTCTCACAACCTCTGTAATTTATCGAGCTTAGATTAGGAACAAGGAATACCCCACGTATTGCAAATCTTACATCGGCCAAACTAGTAATACCTTTAAAAAGAGATACACAGGTCACTAAAACATTTTCTAAACCCAAATTACAGAGGTAAACCATCATTGACTACATACTACAATGTTCTAAAGAGTACAAAATTGACCTATTGTTGACTAGCACACCCTAAAAAAGCAAAAACTTGTCAGTCACTAAATTCACCATTGCCTTCTTTGCTTCAATGAAAAACTATTTATCACAAAATTGAAGGATCGGGATAAACTGTTAAATAAGAAACAAGAAACGCCCATGAATTGCAGACATTACAAATCGCATCTGCTTTTTCACTTGCAAATTACTCCCCAATAAATTCAACTCCAACACGACCCACATGCAATATCCGACAGTTAAACACCTACACATCCCAACCTCCTCTAGTCCAACATTCACGAAATCCAAAACCACACTTTTCCTGAGTAAAATCATGCATAAAAAACCTAACACTTGCAAGCAAATTTTCTTCAATACTATGAATACCTAATCGTCGCAATCAATCCACCCCATCCATTAAACACAGCATTTATATTTGGTATATGCGTGTCTGTCAAATCCCGGATAACCCTTCTCTCCTTAAACCTCGCTAAAAATATTCACCTGTAACATAATTATAAAACTAATATTCAGCTCAATTATATATATGCTACTCTACTCGCTTCCTGTTTGTTAACTTGGTACTAACAAGATGCGGCCTGAACATATTAAAAATAAATAAATAAATAAACAAAGGAAAAAATAAATAAAACAAATAAATAAATAAAATAAATGAATGAACAAAATAAAATAATAAATAAATAAATAAAAAATAAAGGACACAATTTATCAAGTACCTAAAAACATACACTTCAAACATAAACTGTTTGTCTCCCTTAAAAAATGGTTATATTTCCACTAAAGGAAACGCTCTAATAAAACTTTTTTTAAATTATTAACCTCAATCATGTCACTTCCTTTATATACCACACTCACTTAGTGTGACCGAAATTTAAACAATAAAGGATGCACAACACCATATATATAGACGTTGAAATCAACTCCAGATAACACCTATATACATCTATCTCGGGTGGTTATATTACATATCAACATATAAACACGTGTGTATACATAGCATTTTACGTGCACAAAGTCCGTGGGTACTACTATTTACAGATAATTAATATACCCCCCCAGTATAGTTATATCTGTGCTAATTAGTAGCAATTAACTGGGAGGAATTCCCAATCACTCTCCTAGCGAAATAACTATTATCGCTGCCACAAAAAATTATTAGATTTAACCATCATGAGTGTAATAATGACATATATTCTCAGTTTTGCAATTACTATCATTATGAAATTTTTTTAATAAATTTACTAATGCACCCTTTAATAAATCAACATTAAATGAACAAACGAAATAGTAAATTATTTTGTGGTGGTCAAAAAAAATAAAAATAAAACAAAGCTATTAATGATGCTACCTTCTCTTTCCCGTTCCTTCTTCTCTCTTCCTTCGTTTGCCCCTTTTCCGTCTTCCCCATTTCATCCCCACCTACCACCTTTCTTTCTTTCTTTCTTTCTTTCTTTCTTTCTTCTTACACCTCTAACTCACTTTCCATCCCTTCAACCGTTCACTGGAAGCCCAAACAACATTCAACAGACCCGGATAAATTCCTAACCTATTCTTAGATATAAGTATTTTAATTTAAATTAAACAAAAAAAGGGAATTTTAGTACACACTGACCCTCGAAAGTCTTAGACAGGCGGCGAACAACAGATAAACAAGCCGCATGCTTGTTGAAGATAACATCTGTGTAGCTGTAGCTTTAGAACCCAATCCCCTCAACCTACTAACCATACAAACTCTAATCCCTAACACCAACTAAAAAATGAATAAAGATACCGATAGGTAGTAAATAAACAAATACGAAAATAAATAAACTAACACATTCTCACCCTATTAAACCCTGTTCTCCTCGAAGACGAATATTTACCCTCATGACCCGTTTTAAGAAAAAAAAAACCCTTCTTTTTCTAAAGTAAATTTTCGCTCTTCATTTCGAATTCCATTTTCTAAAATAAGGGTTGTTGCCTGAAGAGGTCTCTAGCTAGTAAGAACTAATAGACCGGAACATGCGCATGACTGTGTAGCAACAAACTACTGTTTATGTAAAGACAAATTTAAAATGTAACTTGCCCTGCTTCTGTATTGAGCACTCTTGTATAAACCTCGTTATATTTCACTGGTTACCTTACCTTTGAAAAATAGCAACCTCAAATCATATATATATATATATATATATATATATATATACATATATATATATATATATATATATATATATATACATAAGAATATAGTAATGAGAGATTTTTCATTTATATTGAAAAAATTGTTATAAAGTAATACATTTAGAAAAATAATTGAAAAATAAATGATTATTCTCTAATCCTGAATGCTCATCTTAACATTCGACATCTTAGGAGTCAGAATCTTTTATCTCATTGAACTGGTGCATTTCATTATTTTTTAATTACATTAAAACAATCTACACACTGGTAAAGGCCGGCTAAGGCAGTGTTTAACGAACAGAAGAAAACACCTTCTTCTTTCCATTATACTTTACAAAGCTGATTTATGTTGATGGAGTTTTTCGAAGGCTTCTCCGATGAACAACTAGTGCTTTATCTTCACATTTCCTGACACGGCTTGTTGGAGAAGGAGCATTAATATCAATGTGAAAACGTTGCCGCTAATAGCAGCCTGATAATTTGCTCTTTCTGCATGCAATCGTAAACTATTTTGACAAGGTAGTAAAGTATTATCAAATTTTCCAGACATGTTAAAATTGTTAAAACGGGAAGTATTTACAGAAGAAACATTTCTCTGTCCAAACACAAATTTTTTCTAGTTAATAGAAACAAATTGTCAGTCACTTGGCCGTTTCAGCCTAAGAGTGTGAAAGTTAGAAGAAAGTTTGTTTCTGTCATCAATTCAAATAGTTTTATTTCCCCCTTTCTCTTAAAACTACTTACAGTGTCACAACTAGTGAATGTATGCAAAGAAAGAAAGACAATTGAAATAATAGGTCCGCATTTTTGCAACTGATTTAATTGAAATCAAGCAAGATGGTCGGGTGGTATTAGTTACCATATATAAATCGGAGTTTTAATCATTTGGTTTAGCAAAGAAGAAAAACATCAGTATCTGTAGTCTTAATTATGATGGAAGAGAAAGAATGTGTGCATGCTTAGCATGAAGCAAAAGAAGCTAATGGCAAGTATTTTATTCTGGCAAAGTTTCTGCGATTACTTCATTTGTGTCACTGTGAGGACACAGCATGAAACATCCTTAGATAAATAAAGCAATCACAGTTTGTCCACGAAATTCTTCTGCTGGCAATTCGTTCCAATGCATCAACATATATAAAATTAGAGATTTTATTGTCAGTAGACGTGAGGAATTTTCGAAATTGTACCGGTGTTTTTTGTTTTTCATTCAGAGCATGTAACAGAGCGATGGGAGGGTGTAACCTGTCTTATTTCAGAGTCTTTAAGACTCCATGGATTTTTCTTATCACAAACACAGTCGACTCTCGATGACACATTAAAAGAAGCAAATTTAATTACATATCAAAATATAAATGCTTAACTCACCGAACTTTGATGGAACTTGGTTTGCAAGCTGTTGTATCACTACCAGTCCATCTAAAATCACTGCTGCATTTTTTGGAATATTATTCCTTTTTATGTCAAGAAACTTTACAAGAAAATAATAAAATAAAGCAGCTTTGTTGGCACGCTGCAATGAACCATCAATGTTGCTTGGGTTGGTTGAAAAGTCTGAAAGACAATGTAAAACAATTTCTCCCTTGTAAAATTTTCGGGTTCTTGCTACTATAAGAAGCCTAGTGAGAAGGTATTTATTTGCTTTGAGACAATCTGCTTCCTTCTTGCTCTTCTGTTGTGAATGCTTTTCTTTCTTCAAATTGGGAAATGTTTATCCTCATTGATTTTATTGGTGGATCCAACTCCAAATTTTGTAAAATTAGTCATTGTTGAACAAACTCATTAGAAATATTGAATCCTTCTATATGAGCTGTCAAAATGTCATCTTTAATTTCAGATGCTGTTACTTGATATAATGAAATGCTAATTCAGTCTTTTTCATAATATGAAAATGGATTTTGCATAGACTCAGTTGTCCGCATGATACTGAATATCTGTTTCATCATTTTTATATTGGACACTACTGACGCTTCTTTGATTATGACAACCCTCTCTTTTTCCAGGCATTTCAGTACAGTTTTTAGATATTTGAACACGTTGATTGAAAGATAAACCCCAACGATGAACAGCATTGGGATTGTTTAACAATCCAATATGCCCACCTCATGTCTTGCTATCTCTATTCACGGTTTGTTCAATTGTTTGGTCCATTGCCGTCTGACTAAATAGGTACCGGGTTTTTTGCTGAACTATAAAACCCCCAGCAGCAAGATGCTTTGCTATTGAAAGATGTGTATCAGAAACAGCAATCCTCGCATAAATATCAACAGGAAGATATCTAGCGTATTTCAAGTAGTCATATGCAAAACACCAGGAGACTATTTTTGCTCATGATTTAAGGTGAAGGTCTTAATCTCCTGTTCGTGTAGCACGAATAAAATTTTAAAACACATTAGTCATATTCAAGTAAGTAATCCAAAATGCAAAGGTTGGAAATTTTCTGCATCTCTCTTGAAAAGATATTGACAATTTTCTTTCGAACTCTTCCAAATCCCTTGACGTGCAGAGATCTTGGAATGGTGTTTTGGGAAAAGCATTTTTAGACAATTCAATAAATTTAGTGTTTTTCTTCTTAACTTTCAATGCAAGTAGAAAGGGGTTTTCTTTCTTAAGGCTTCAGACATAATTTTTATAACTCTGACACTTCAATTATTGTGTCGGCTTTTCATAACTCTAGGAAGTAATCATTGTGACACTGTTCCAGCTTCAGGTAGAATGCCAGCTAGCTCTGAATCTTCAAATCGCTTTAGAATAACACTGATAAATGACTTGCAGGTGTGGAACTCACCAAGTCTGACAACTGTTCATTGTATATACATGGCATCAACCCAACCTACTTGCTGTGCTTTAGCAGAAAATGGAAGATCAAATGTCAATACACTCCATTCAGTTTCAAGTTCATCAGTAATTGCAGGACTTTTCAAAAATACTGCATTCCCAATACTTAGTTGAGTTGGGTAACTATTGGCCACTGGCAAATATCCAATATTGCTTTTTGGTAGTATTTTGTCCTGTAATAAAAGAATATTGGAATCTGTCCAGCTTGGAGTAGTGTTTTAGTTTTCACTTTCCCAGTAAATATTGGTCATGACCATAGCCAAATCGGTAATGCTTCTTTATGTCTCATTAAATGATTTAAATAAAACTGATGGTAAAAAAGGGCCAACACATTTTGCCACATAATATTCTGGTATACTTCATTTAGGATCACACTGCCCAGCTTACTCTTGATCATTTAGGCTGTTGTTTTTCTATTGTGACATCTTTGATACGTGATTAGTGATCAGGAGTTAGCAACTGATCCCATTTGTATTATGAATTCTTTCCTTATGATTCGGATGTTCTTCTCAAATGTCATTGTTATCCCAGGTAAAATATGTAAAAGTTTTATTTGTAAAACCCTCTGGAATGTGACTTTTACATAGTAGTTATTGTTCAGCCAAAACCGTGTTCAGTTTTAGAGTTGGGCTGCGGTATATAGATTGCCCAACGCCATTTAGAATGTCTATAAGTTTAACCAATCCAGTGTCGAACAGCCATTCCCAGTGCATAATTCTTCGGTAAAATAAATGTCCTCGGTTCAGAATATCGCGTGCTATGACAAGTAGGTTTTTCTTATCTTTCTCAGACACAGTAATAAAGCTATTCCTCATTTCTACTTCATCAGAAGGACCACACATCAATGCCACAGCATCGAACTACAGGAATTATCTTCATAGCACATTCTGTGGTTACACTATTGTTCTCAGGAGGCCGATGTGTCTGTGAATTCACAGAAATACACTGATTTCGTAAATACATACTAGCATGATAGAAATTGTACCAATTGTTTTTATCCACAACTGACATGGACTGTAAAAAAATCACTAAATAACTTTTTGCTAATATTCTGAAATAAAAAAAAATACTTCATTACTTTTAAATATTTTTGTGTTTTTATATTTATATACACGTGTATTTTTCTACTGGTAACATTTTGTAGTAAGGTCTATAGAAATAACATCACACAATTAGATCATGAATTGTCAGATATAAATTAATAAATGATTAGAAGTAAACCTACTTTTAAAGAGTTTACAATATTATTTTAGATCTTATTATATTCACCTGCTACTTCATGTTCTTGGGTTCCAGCAACATTATCTAAGTCATCAAAACCACCACTTGAGTCATCTGCTTTCACATGCTTCTATTCGGATTCCTTTGTCTTAGTTTTAAGAAAGTGAGCTGTTGAGATTAATGTAAAAGTTTCTGCTTCAGATGTTTAGTTGTGTACGCTATAGATGCCCCTTCTACTGATATTATTATGTTTCTGTACCGTTCAGACAGCTTGGACATTTGTAAAACCTAATTTCCTTGAATTATTTTGTTTTCATTATAGTATATTTCTGTAAAATATTGTATACTGTGTTTTGTTTCACTGTTCATGTCTACTGATTTTTTGTTGTCTATCTCAAAACTGATAATAATTGATTTTACATATACGATGATCTTTAAGCTCTGCAGCTATATTTAACTAACAAAGAAGATCGTCACCACGTTTTAACTTTGCAGCAACTAAAAATTCATTTACAATGAAACATGTAAGAGAGGTTCCCTGGTTATCATTCCATCAATTTTGTTTGTTTTTGTCTTTTCTTTGTCTTTTGCAGAATATGCATTTGGCTGAGAAAATAGATGAGAGCGAGTAGTTTGATCAGCTTTACCAAAGGTGGATTGACTTAATTACTATTGCTGCTCAACCTTTTCTTTTTGTAGTGAATATTAAATTAATTTCTGTAATGGTGCGTTTCTCAAATTTTTTCATTCTATAACCCACCACATAGCTAGCATTGACAGATTTTATTTAAATGATAAAAATACTATAAAAATATTGTAGATGTAAATAAATAGTAGATTATTGTAATGGATTATGAAATTTTAAATATCACTGATTTCTACATGAAATGATTTCAAAACAAATGTATAACTCATGGCCATGAGATTTTACTCAAACTATTTTATTAATTATGCTTAAACTAATTAATTAATGCAAGAATAAAAATGGTAAAAAAACATACACGGGCAACACAACACACGCAGAGACACATGTGTAACATACACATTATATGTCTATTCATAATTAAATTATTGGACACACCACACGATTTGGTGATGGAAAATAATATTTGCATATGCCGTATATTTATTTATTAGAAAAAAAATCATGCCTTGCGATGTCTGTGAATTTTATTATGCATTCTAAATTTTTGTTCGTCCGCTAATGTTTTGAAAAGTTGAAAAACGTTTAAACATACGAGCAACATTACCTTGCTTACTGACAAAATTGTCTTCATTCCTATTGCAATTGCATAGTAGTTCGGAGATAAAGCATAGCAAATAGAGTGAAATTTGACTTCGTTGCTTGGTTTGACTCTCCAGAGCCGTAAGAATTATCACCTCGCACACTAATGATTGCGGCATGAAACACTAGTGCCTGTAAGTATACGCCGAAAACCTGACAAACCAAAAAGATACTACTTTTTATTTTATTTTGTTTATCAGTAGAACATATGTTAATTCAAGATTCAAAATCCAAATCATGTATATAAGAAGCTTGATTGTCGCCAGCTGAACAACCTGGTTACATACAAAAACACCTAATGATTAATACAGATACAGAAAACTACGGCGTGGGGAGACTGTTGTATATACCTTTCTTAGAAAGGGTTGCAGTCAGCCAACGTCTAAGAACATAGACAGAGGTCTTCTAAGTTACTTGTTTCCTGCATCCTATCTTTAAAATCTGGAACTTTTTTCCAGCATCCCATCTTGAAAATCAAATATAAATCTGCTTGCTCGGTTGGCTTACATCGTTTTGATTAATGTCTTAGCTGAAAATATCTGTAAAATAAATAAATACATAATACACTCTTTAGAAAAAAACCCTCTGTATGAAGGTTTCCCTTACAGAACAATGTATATATATATATATATATATATATATATATATATATATATATATATATATATATATACATATATATGCATGTGTGGGGGTGAGTGCTGCATAAGTATGTTAACACGCACTTATGTGACCTTTACACGTGTCCTTAACCGTGGTCACATTTGGCAAATAGAGAAATGTGACCTTTAGACGTGAGCCTTACACGTCCTTAACCCCTGATCGCGGCCCAGCTATGATCTGCACCCTGGTCGGTGCAGTTATGATATGTCGACTGGGCAACGAGGTCTGCCAACCGTTGGTACGTCGCGTCACCCAGTGAGTTCTTCGTTAAGGCGTTGGGGATTCTTCTCGGATGCTCGGTCCTCAAGGCCTGTTCTCCGTGGATCGTCTAGTTATCCTGGGTGTTCGTTGACGAATACGGTGTCACAAATGGCAAATAAAGAATGTACATATATACGGATCAACGCATAAAGCAACAAAACTCCGGAGGTTAGTTAATATAATATATATTTCGGAAATTCATAAAAGAAGTATTTACAGCATATACATAGAGTAGACAATTAATTCAAGCAAGCAGTTAGTTCTACAAATGAGCTTCTGTTGTTGAAATACCTGGTCGGTATCGCGGACTTTGCGTAATTCTCATTAAGTAATCTACACGTTATAAGCGTTGAGTTATCAGGCAACAAGCGAGGGGGGGGAGAGAGAGAGAGGGGTGATTCTGCCGAGACTTATCTCTCTTTGACTCTGTTCTTTTCTTACTCTTTTCCTGTTCTTCACTTAATCTCTGATTTTTCATTTCTTTTATAATACAATTATGGAATGATGACGACACCCATGTTCGTCATCGACCAATCAAATTGCTTGATTATAATTCGACGGGGCCTTTTCTTATTGGTTGATTATACTTCGACAGGGCCCTTTTTCATTGGTCCATTTCCAAAATTGGATTGACTCCTCCCTTAATTAACGCCCAACTTACACGCTGTATTAATTAACTCCTCCCTTACTAATGGAATTTTTCATATACAGGAAAATTATTTTTCCTCTGACTTAAAGCAAATCACGCGATTTTATTTGTTTTAAAATTATCTATCGATCTCACTTTTCGCTTTGATAATTCAAAGGAATTTTAGTTTATCTTTGAATTAAGTTCTGGTTGTCGGCCATTTTATTATATCAGACATTTTGTTTACGTCAAAAGACCAAGAATGCATTTGTCGCTTTGAACTTATCGGACAACACATTTTCCCATCCGAGTCAACATATTTAATAACTTACATTCGACCTCATTCACCAAATGACAATTCTCGATACGTTATTTTATTGTTTTGAAATTTCGGACAATTCATTTTTTTCCTCTTCTTTGTTCTAAACATAATGACGAGTCACTGCGTGTGTTTCTCTTAGATCAAAAACAACCCGACTTTTCAACTTGTCAAATTCCCAGGTCAACTTTGGCTCATAATTTTGCCAATTGCGGGTGTGAAATCCCCACCCCTCCGTCTCATGTACACTATGATTTCGGCCCTTGGATATCAAACGCCTGTGTATTTTGGCTAACATATTTTATGCATTCTTTTTCGCTTTTGAAGTCCAGCATGTGATTCAACTTTTCGCTACAAAGGCAATCTTGCCGCCGCCATTTCAGCAACAGACTTAGCTCAAAATTTATTCACAAATAAAAATTAATAATAATTTTTATTCCTTCAACCCGATTATCGTCCGGGAACAAAAAATTACTTTTAACTAAAAGAAACGTCACATCAACCCTAACTGTCTGATGTGGCATCTCTTAGTGTTACACTTAGACCACTAAAATTAAGCAACTTTTAGCCCGGCTAATGCCAAAATCATAATTCTAGGTGTTATATTTGCTCTCCTAATTTGCTCGACTAAACCCGTGTTTATGCATAAATCTACATTAATAGGAGAAATCATTATTTTGCAACTGTTTATATGCAACTAGGTGGGGTTTAGAGTTTAGGAAATGAGGCTGGAGAGTTGTGTGTTTAAGTTATATATATATATATATATATATATATGCATACATTTAATATTACTACTATATATAAGGTACAATATAATATCTGATAAAGAATTATATATATTTATATATGCGTGTGTTTGTGTTTTTGTGTGTGTGTGTGTGGTAGACATTGTCAGTATATGCGAAAAGGCTCTACCAATCCCTCTCTGAATAATTGTATGTACAGAGTTGAAATTTGATATGTAAAGTAATTCAATTTGTTTTTTATCTGACAAACATTGACTCACCATTGAAACAGAACTGTTTACCTAGCTGTATAAGTCGAATGAGACATAACTTATGCTGTTACTATTTGAACATGCGCAAAATTAAACATTCATAACTCAATTTTTAAAATTTTTTTCCTTTTGTATCCGTTTCTCAGTAGCTCTTACTGTAGCCTAGTCAAAAATGATTATTGAATATTCAGATATGCACTATCGTTTTCTTGCATTATAAGCTATCCATACACTACACGTTGTTCTCTTTAAATGTCACATATTGTTTTATGAAAGCACTGTAGAACAACAGAAACAATTGAAAAATATAAATGAGTTTAAATGAAACGGACGATCGTGCCTTAAAGATACGTCTTAACTTGCATAGTAACCTATGAAAATAAGTTTATGTAGTCATGCATCACACATCTCTATATAAAATATTTACTTATTTACTCCCCTAATACGGCATATTTCGACTTCGGACATAAAGAGCTATAATTTGGGATCATGTTTAACAGAGGACTGTAGAAAGTTAGTAGCAAGATGTTTGTTCACATTACAGTTACATTTCTGGACAGTAGTATAGTAAGTGAAGCGGGAAACGAGGAAGGAATCCTTAATTCTTGCAACCAAGAGGAAAAACTATTATGAAAAAATGGCTTTCCAACATATATTGCCATCAACAGTAAACGAGCTTGAGTTAATCAGAGAGAAATGCGTTAATTACTTGTAAAATACACACAGAGATGCGACATTCATACGATAGTACAGGCGTTGCCAAATAGTTCGGGACCCAATCATAGGGCGATTGTTTTTGGAACCCTGTACGAGAGTAAGAGACAAGTTGTGTATGTTGCTACAATACTCCATGCAATAGCGAATGTGGATTTATAAATATAAAAGATGATAATTAGTGTTAGTAATTCTCTGATGCAATACAGGAAACACACTGTCTTTGCAGCATATTTGGCAATGTCCTCAATGTATTTGTCCCAATTAATATTCCCATGACTCCGATTCGGGTGAATTTAAAATAGACTCTCAGGTACGGTGTGATAGAGTTGCGTGTCTAATACTAATCCATTAAATTTAAGCATGACGTTTTGCGCAAAAGATACAACATCGCGTTTAGATTTGTTGAGACCTGGAAGCCGATTGACGCAATGTTTATTTTATAGAATCATTTTAATACACCTAACATATGGTACGTCTTTTCGATCATCACATTGATTGATTGCCTCAGTTACTTTGCGTCTAGCTTAGTGTTGCCTTCACATAAATCTGATCAGCAAACTTTTCTGAATCAGTATTTTCGGAATAAGTTATTGTCTACATCGTTACGAAAATGTGTAACTTGGCAGGGATTGCTTTATTGATATTATATTTTTCTTTCCAAAGAATTCTTCCGATACATTTTAGATATATTTTTAACTTTCTATAGTGTCCTGTCAGGGCATCTGGATTTCTCCTACACATTAGACAGATGAAGGTTTTACTTTGGCACAATCAGAATCTGGAAATATTAATTTTTGGTTTCAAAATCAATCATGATATGTTGATAAACGTGCCGGTCCTCGTTTATTGATTCTCCAAATATTTGCAGAAATAAGTTTGTATTGTGAATAAATGCCTCTTTAAGAATAAAGCATTGCAATTCAATTAATTTTTGTTAGGTTTTAAATAGATGCGTGTAACATTTCGAAAATGACAGGTTTCTTACAGAATTAGTTTTCGTGATTGAATTTAATTTCATGATTAGTAAATGGCAGAAACACATGTGTCCTTTCAGGCTGCGTGAAGCCGTCTTTTGCTCCAGATTTGTTATGAACTTTGCCCCCTTGATTAATGTCATCGGCAACTGTCCGGCCACTTGATGTGCGTGTAAAAGCGACCCCGATGTGTGGAAGGTTGTTTATAAATAATGGATTATAGCGGCTTTTTGAGTGTCAGAGGTTAGACAGTGACACGCTTCGTTATTTAAAGGCTTTTAGTCACGAACAATCATTTATCTTTGCCAATAGAGAAGAGTAAATACATCTGATATTCTGGAAATATTGGCATACGCTATATAGTAAATTATTTCTGTTCTCAGAAATGCAATTCGCTGTGATGATTATATTTCTATTAAATATTAATATATTGGGAATTCGGTGTGAGAAGTGAGGGGGACAATTCTAATTCTTTTTCCTAATTTCGATACCATTACAAATGTTGATGACGAATTCTTAATTCCGATACAATTCACCAATGATAATTACCATTGATTAATTGATTTTAAATATATTTGACCTGGTTATTGGTTAATTGAATTTGAATATATTTGACCATTGAAATAATCTTTTGAAATATATATATATATATACATACATATATATACATATATATATATATATATATATGTGTGTGTGTGTGTGTGTGTGTGTGTGTGTGTGTGTTCATGCTGTTTTAAAAGACATGTATATTTTTGCAAGTTATGACTGTCAAAATATTTTTTGATTCATCCATCCTTGACAGACGTGTTTCAAATACTATCTCTAGTACTTTTTATTTAATGATTTGGAATTCATTCCATTTGCGCTTTTTTCCAAGGAACTCGGCCTTTTGGATGAATTTGGACCATTTGGAATTTACCCAGTGGATTGAAATTTTAAATTCGACCGTTTTGGATTTTACCATTTTTGGATTTTTACCCTTCACCGGACTATCCATTCATGTGAAATCTTTTTATTATTTTTCTTTTGCCTCCTGTTCCCCTTACCTAACCCTTTTTTAACCAAGTAAGATCTTTGACTTACTTGTAGTTTCAATAAATACTTTTATATGCAAAATCCGATCCTGCATTTTGCTAATTCTAGCCCTCTGATGAGAGGGAGAGTATTTCTTCGAAACTCCGCGGATTAAGGACTATCCACTTATGTTGTGCTTCCTTTTTTAAAATTAAATATGTTTTTAACTCTTTTTCAAGATGTTTTTTTAACATATTCTATTAATCATTTGTTCATATTATAAGCTCTATTTCCTTTTCGGTTTTGTTGGGCTTTTTATATCTGGCTGAGTTTATTTTACTTGTAAATATTAACTCGTTAATATTTATAATATATTTTAAGTTTACCATTTTGATTACCTTAGTAAACTTATTGTAACTTTTATTTTTTTTTATTTTTATTATATATATATATATATATATATATATATATATATATATATATATATATATATATATATATATATATATATACAAATAACTTGATGGGTTCGAGGAGAGAGTAAATTCTATTCCATAAGAGGAGACTCATCGGGATAATACAAAGCTTAACAAATTTCTTTGGAGCTTATATAGGAAACAATAACGGTGGGAAATGAAATCACAAAAACTATATTTTTATATATATAGAATGAGTCATTTATTTATACATACATTTATTTGGACAGCATATGACAAAGCGGAAATAATAAGACCTATCTCTGAACTTACGGACTCCCCAGCCCTTTCATCATCCTTATTTAAGGAAGAGGTAATGATCTTATCCTTCATATCTCCTTTAACGCCGAACTCTCGATTTAAATATATATATTCTTTTCACTTCCATCACTAGCACACTTCGTCGAATCTCTATACAGGGAAACCACGGTCTCGTCAAATACGAACTTAGACGTAATTTGATCTTTATATCTTGTTTGTTCATAAATAACTTTCGTCACTGGTCCGTAGATCCAAGAAATAATGGCCTATAATATTGACATCTGCATGCATTTGTCCTTACCTCGAGATTTTGTTTCTCTCGGGATATTCTTTCGTTCACCAAACTTTCTGTTTTGCTGACTACATTTATGTATATTTATACCTTTGTGTCTTACTGTTATATACATGTATCTTATATCTCCACCTCTGTCTCTAATGAACTAAATTTCAGTTTTTTTCCGTATTATTCTACTGGGCTATTCGCCACACCCTAATTATTTTTGTCTCTTTATGCACCTATATCAACTTTACTCCTCTATATTTATACCTTTGCCTTATATCCCCCTTTACATCTAGTAACAGCGCAACCATAAGGAATATTATTATAGATTACCTTCTGAAAATTATTTTTTATATTTTTACGACTGCCTACTACATACCACCTCGTAACTTACTCCCTTTATCTTGTTAAATTAAAACTTTAGTACCCGGCGCCCCCTGTAATCAACCCCACAACTTAAGGCATGATGCTTTTATGAGAATTGTTGTAGGTTGTGATACCCGTTACATTTGATAAAATCCTACTCAGCATATACCCCCTGGCTTTTATTCACCATCATAATATTACGCTTGAAAACATACACCTTCTTTAAGTGCTGTTGTGGTCTTGGTTACTTCTGCTGATAAATACCTTTTAGCGTAAACCTTCTTCTCAAGTAAACCCTCCATAGATACTACACATCTTACACAATGATAAAATAGAACCACTATCCAACCTACCCTATATTCTTTAGGACTATGATAGATACCCTACATATATTTTACATTACACATTATATGATATACTCCTCTTTAATCGTAGAGTTCCATATAGTGCCCCAACAACATCAATATTTTTATTTATTTATTTATTTCCTGATTAATTCCTTGCTAAAAATCACATCCCATTATGTTACCTAGCATATTCTTTACTCTTTTAATTGGAAACATTAGGCTACGAAATACCTTGATGAAAATAATCCCCTCTATCCCTAACTAAATGTATGTATACTCTTATTAAATAAATGAATCATTATATATATACCAATTTATAGTTTTTGTAACTTAATTTTCTATCCTTACACACACACACACACACACACACACATATATATATATATATATATATATATATATATATATATACGTTTATGTACATCAAGGTAGGTTGATTTTGTATCAGAGAGAAGGCGGAGAAAGTTGCAAATTACCAGAAAAAAATGACCACATAATATATTTTTCGCTTAAATTTGGGCGATATTTGATGAAATGATTTCAAATTGGAAAATGAAGCAGGAGTCCAAGATATCAGTGTTAACAAACGATGTAAACTAGTAAAAATGAGATATACGTTTAAGCAAATAAATTCAGTAAATAAAGGTAGCAGTATATTTTAGTGAGAAATATTAATGTCATTCTTAAATAAATCGAGTAATAGTTAATAAAAAATTATATGCCATAAAGTATTTATTTTAAAATGTAAATTTCAATTTAAGAATCCGGTCATTCGTGAAACGTAATTATCTCCCTTTTATATTGTTTATGTCCTTAAATATTGAGAATTAAAGCTTGTGCGGACCGTGATTGAAAAAGAATTTCATCACTCCCGACCTTCTTCAATGACATTTATTCCTCATGTAAATGTTAACTTTAATTATACTCTCGTCGCGATTCATGTTGATAGAGTAGTTTGTTTCTTGCTAATATAGTCATACATAGCTTTGTGGCCGGGTCCGAATCTCCCGACGGTAATCGTAACTCAATGCACTAATGATTTTTTTAAAATGAATAAACACCAGTGTCTATAGGTATTGAAATTAATTATTGTAAAAATTATATATATATACATATATATATATATATATATATATATATATATATATATATATATATATATATATATATATATATATATATATCCCCGTGTACGAGAAGGGTTTCATATTAAATTCTATACAATTATGAGGAATGCAAAGTTATGCATACATTTACTTCAGCATAATATTTAAACTAAACCAACTTAATAAAACACCATGAAAATTGAAAAAAGTAATAAATTACCGGACGTATATAAAAAAGAATATATGAATTAGTTAACCTTTTATTTAGCCGTTTGTATATCTATAATTGAGTATATTACGTCGTGAATTCGCATGAGAACACTTGCAATTGCATGAGAGTTGTTCGTTTTAGACTTTCTATTTTTAGACAAATATTCTGGGGGAGATTGGTTGAAGATTTTGTTATTTTTGCGCCAAACTAAAAAATAGGTGAAATATTAGTTCCCGGTGAAAACTTGTGCATGAATGACGTGTTGGCTATGATGTCATTAAATGCTCCAGTTTATTCGAAACATAATTATTAGAAAGGCCGAAACTCAGGCAAATTTTTTATCCCAATATGGAAACCGTTTTTTTTTATTTTAGTTTAGAAATATACTTAGACTATTTCCAGCAAATGATTACGTATGAAACCCTAGACATGTTTATTAAAGATACGAACCCTTATACTTTCTCAGACTAGAAATATTGTTTTTTCTCTCTCTCGCGATAGGGGACGATAAGTTGATATTTCTCCCTTCTAAGAAAACATTTCCTAATGATGTTAAAATAATAGATACCCAATAGAATTTTTGACGAAAATTGCATCAAGACAATTCAAGACATTCTCTATAGTCTAGGCCTTGCTCCTTGTGACTTAGTTCTTCCTTAAGCTCAGGGAACATCATAGCAAATGTCGTTATGAGACAATTGTGGATATGTAAAAGGCTATGACGAAGGTCATAGACACGCTACTACAATAGGGTTTCATGAGGCCAGAAGTTGTTGGAACGGCACAAGCGCATTGCAACCAGAGGTGTTACTTTTAAAAGAACTAGAGTTTCATGTGTGTACTATCAATACAAGTGCTCAAAAAGTCTATTCTAGTCATGTCGTATATATATTATATATATATATATATATATTATATATATATATATACATATGTGTGTGTGTGTTTATTGTAAGAGATTATTCCAAAGGTTTAATATATTTAAAATTAATGAATCAATGGTAATGTACATATATGAATAAGGATTTGATGCATGTGAATTGAGTTCAATATTAAGCAACATGATTTACATTTCGGTAATCGAGCATATATATATATATATATATATATATATATATATATATATATATATATATATATATATACAAAAAACAAAAACAACACGAATGAAATAACTTCTTATTTGCATTTACTCGGATATTACAATTTTTTCGACTTAAATCAGACAATTTTAAATTTTATATTATTTAAATAAAATTTATTGATGAGCTCAATGACAAAAATAATAGGATAAACCATACAATTTCTTATTACTTGGCAATTGAATAAAGTAAAACTAAGAAGGAAAGGGGGATTAAAATAGTAATACGGACATAAATAAAGAAGTCAACAACGAAAGGCATATAGGTAGCAATAAGTAAAAAATAGGAGAACAAGACGTGGAAAACAAGTGTGGTCAACCCCCCCGTACAGTGAGTATATTTTACATCATATCCTTAGAGAATTCTATAAAATAATCGAAAAAAAACCTTCCCAATTGAAAACAGACTAAGTAAAACATTAAAGAGGAACACAGTTATCATTCTCGACCGCGGCACTCCTCGCAAGCACTATAATAGGTTCTAACAATAGAAAAATCAATACAATACAAATAGAATTGAAGCAGGTACAATGGAGTCAGGGAGAAAATACAATTGTTGCGTATCGAATCACTGCTCATTGGGGTTAATTGCTTGATTTCTGAAGTTGTATACAAATTTGAGGTTCAGGTGGCTAACAGTAAGCAAGTATACTTGGGTGATACGGACGATACGCTCAAGGATAGATACAGCAACCACATAGCATCATTCAAAACTGGTCGGCGAATAAACCTAATGGTGATAAAAACAATAATGTAAGTGAGAATAAAACAAGAATAATTATTAAAAACAAAAAGAAGAACAAAACTGCATTAAGTGATTGGATCAGAGAATTACGTAGAAATAATAAAGAATTCCAAACAAAATGGTCAAGTGTGGACAAGGGTAGAAGATACCAACCTAGCAAGTCTAAAATGTGCAACCTATGCGTACTTGAAGCTTATCACATACTGCATTCTAAAGAGGTAATTTTTACCAAAAAGACCTGAGTGCCATATAAAGTTGTCTCCACAGAAATGAATTCATACTCTCCCCACGTAAACCTGGTTAGAATAAACTCAAAATAGGTATTATAACGAGGTAATAATATATATGGAACACACAAATCGTAATATGAAAATACGAAGGGCAAAGTAATACAACTGAGTGGATATTAAACTTAACTTAATATCAATTACACGATTACACTAAATATGGGAAATAGCAAATAATGGTATCGGTAAATAAAAAAAATATAAATGATTAAATAAATTAATAAAATTAAAATTAGTTATGACTAAATAGGGGGATTGATTAGTAATACCATTCATTTGTGGGGGAACATAAAACTAAAATAAATAAATAACCGAATAAAATAAAATAATTGATGATAAGAACATATGCCTCCTGAAATCTTAGAAAATGAAAAACTTTATATAAACAGTTGTCTACCGTTAACTGGTTTTACACAATTTAAGCTCCTTTAGAAAAAAATTGAAAGGAATAGATGCACTATAAAATTACTAATTCATAATGTAATTAATATGATACGATTTCACCCATCATAATCAAAATAGCCTGATCGAAACAAATTTTAAGCAAGTACAAAGAAAGTATAATTATTAGATAAATACTGAGGTAATACCGTAAGTTATTGTAATTGAATAATAATTAAATATGAATATGTAGACACCACCGAATTATTCGAAATCAATCGAAATATAAGAACTTTGGAGATGATTAACTAGGGATTATTTTCAATGCAATACTATGGTTTTAAAATATTTAATAGGACAACTTATAAATGTAATAAATTAAGGTAGTAATTCAGAGGTATCCCTCCTGGAAATGGTTTAGATTTATTATTCCCTCGAATAGACATATTATTTTTATAATAATAAATATTATTCGTGAACATCCTAAGATATAAATGACGGATTATATAGTTATCTTATTTTATTTTATATTACATTGTCGTATTAATTCATTTTAATGTACAGAAAACAATAGTATGCAGTATTACCTAGTTCAACATTATAATCACTGAGGACTAGAGGAGATACGAAACTTTTTATGTGAGAGTTTTGAATTTAGAAGAAACGTTAAAATCTAACGAAATTATTTGAGATTCATTAACAAATAAAACAAAAAAAATATAAAGTTAGAAACTATAAATCATATTAATTCAAAATTTTTGTCTGACCGGGTGGTCTGCATTTTTTTTTCTTTTTTTTTACATATTACAATTCCTATGGACTTCATTCAATTTAACCTCTATATACGCTAATTACGTTTTACGCTAATAGGGGGCTGTTATTCTTCTGGTCCCCTGGCAAAAGGAAGGTGGATCTGTAAATTCACCCACGTCCGTCGGTCTGTTCGTCTGTCCGTATTTTTCTCAATAACTACGCTTTGGAATTATTTTGCAATTTTACACAAACATGAAACGTGATAAGAGTAAAAAAGTAACAGAACGAATTTTCCGGGAAATCTCTGCTTGCCCCCATCTCCCAGGGGTATCTTTCGGGTAAAAATTGCTAAAATGGACATTTTTTGCTTATTAAAAAAATTTGATGCCTTGGATTTTTATAAAACTTTCTGAAAAGTTGTAACTAACTGATTACTATGTAATTTTTTATCTATACTTCGTGATAACTCTTGGGTGTGCCCAAGGGACTCTTTTAGGGATAATAACACCACTCTATCTTTAGGACTATTTTACCATATTTGTTTAAAATTTTCTGTGTATATCTATTTAGCATTTTTTCATGGTGCTGACCTCAAATTAACATACATTAAGGCCTTGGGGACTTTTGGAGTTAAATGGTGGGTGCAAATGATGGACTTAGCCATTTCTTTTATTGCATGGTGCAGAACTCAAATTTACATATGTAAAGTCCTAAAACTGCGCCGTTTGTTACTTTTACTAGGATTTAACGTTCCCTGCGAATTTTGGGGCTAAATGGGGGTGCAGTGGACAAATGCTGAATTTAGTTACTTTTTGTGCTTCGTTGACCGTTCATGCTTAACTTCTTTCTGATAGTTTAGTGGAAAGTTAATCACTCATTTAACCGAGATCTTTTTTGTTTGTATTTGTAAGTTTTATGTACGATTTTACATGTTAGTTAATCTATGAAGATTCAATAATACATTGTTTTTTTTTGCAACAGTTCACAGTCTATATCTGTCTATTTCCTTGATCAATAGCATGTTTTCCTGTTTTTTTTTCGTGCCAGACTTTCTAGATGCGCATATGCACTTCTATCAGAGGTCCTGTCCGTCTGTTGGTTTGCCTATTTGTCTCAGTTCGCATTTTCTTTTAATATGCCGAATTGATTCATCAGGGAATATCCGTTTCTGTTTTTGTTCTGCGAACGGCCGAATACGTTTTTCACTAATGAATTTTGAAACTGACTTCAGTTCCATTATCACGAAATATTGTCTTATGAGTAGAATTTTCTTTCTCTCGTGCCGAACTTTATTAATTTTGCAAAATATACAAAAAGTTCGAAGCAAAAAAGGAAACGAACAGAGCAAAAATTTTTATTCGACGGAGTTAAAGAAAAAGTTAAAAACATATCTAGGAGAAAACGGCTTCGGTCTAAATGTAATGAAAATTAGTTTTGTCAGCGAAGCTTTTAGTTTAGTCATGGTAATTACGGTGGATAAACCGCAGTCTCTGTGCGCCTGTATATTAAAGTAAAGAGGAAGATGAAGAATCAGAATATAAAACGCAATGGCTTGGCGAATAGCAAAGTAGTTGACGATTTTAACATTGATTGGATCTGTCTGACTAATCTGCATTGAATTAAACCAACTATATTTCCTGAAGTTGAAGTTCTTTAAAGAAATATTAAAACTAGTAGAATCCGTGTTACTTCCTAGATAGTTGTAGGAAAATAATTATCTTTCTTGTTATATATATATGGTTTCGTCTACTTTTAATTATTTTTCTTTTATATTAAAAATGTATGTAAAAATAGCTAGGATTTTATCACTAACTTTATTCAGAAAAATATACCTCACTTAAAGCAGAAGATGTCACAATATATGTCGTCAATTCTCAGCTCCATAAAAAGATTACATTTTCCCACTTCTATTCATCCCAAGTCTGGTATTTGGCGGCATAGTGTTTTTTATGTTAGTTTATATATAAATATATATATATATGCGTACATACATATATATGCACACATATATATATATATATATATATATATACATATATATATATACATATATGTGTGATCGTTTATGTATATTCATGTTTATTTAATTTATTTATTTGTTTATTTTCTATTGTTTTGTTAATAATGGTTTATATATAAACTAACATAAATACACTAACTTAGATTAAAAAAAGTTCAATAAGAAAAATATCCTGGCTAAATAGAAAACACACAAAGGAACAAGTCAACCGGAGGTCAAATAGGCCTTTTCCGATAAATGCATTCTCATTGGCTGATAGAGAGCGTGCGGCGGATACTAGTAAGCTGATTGGCTAACTAAAATTTCAATAGAAGAGGAGCATATAAAAACGACAAACAACCACAGAATTCGCGCATAAGCCTGAAGAATCCTAAAGTGGATGAAACGCGGAATATTCAGTGTAGATTCATCGCCATATACACTTTATAACTTACTAACTAGATCTACATACGTATTGAGCAATTTTTAAGTAAATACGTAAAGCTTACTCATAAATCTATACTTTCGTATATTAATTTTTATGTGAGTAAATTAAGTAGTTTTATATATATATATATATATATATATATATATATATATATATATATATATACAGAATAAGGAGATAAGGATTAGAGTTACATAAGCATCTTATTGGATTATCATCTAAATACTGTTAAAAAGATTACGATATATTAAAAGAAGCTAATGGGGAAATATCTAGGCATAAAATTTTATTTCGTCTCTAAATTTTCCACTTCTAATCTAAAATATATATAAATTCGGTCTAATCTATTTTATCCATACTTTTGTGTAACACTGATTTCTTTTTTATTTTTGATGAGAAGCATTTAGCTTTAAAATGTCATGTCGTCCAATCTGTTAGGTGAACAAACCATCAGGGCTCTATGTACGAAACATTAATTAAGCCGACCTTACTTGATTTTGGTACAGAAGACAATCAGTTAACATATAGGCCAGTAAATGTCGCTTCCTATAAATTGTAGTGAGAAGGCCCTCCCTTGAACATTCGACAAGAACATCCAAGAAGAGAAGCGAATAGTCCTTCTCACTTTCCATAGTGAACTTTAGAGCTCCATGCAAAGAATTCAACCTATCAAAAAATATCGACGCTTCACTTTGCGATGGAAAAACAGCAAAAGTGTCGTCAGCATATCTGACTATTATGGGCAGATCATTAAATAATGAGTAAATCCCCCTGACTGACGTAAAAAATATTTTAAAATAAAATGTTTAAATTTCAACGTTATTTTACGAATGATACGGTCCTCGCTAATGGAGCTAGAGATGGCTTTTATCGCCGGGTTCGAATCTATCGACTGGTGTTAATCGTGACACTCTGCACTGAAGATTCCCTTGGTATTTAATAATTATTATAATAAATAATTGTATATATATATATATATATATATATATATATATATATATATATATATATATATATATATATATATACAACTGGTGCTGTTAACTTGGATAAGTTGCATACTTTTTAACGTGAGTGGATAGAAGATTAAGTTCATTATAACACCAAGTTTACACTAATTTATATGACTTGCTAGTTTATAAGCGCGATTTGAGTATTTCTCTTACAATATTTTCAAAAATACACCCAGATATTTTTATATTTCATGCAATTACATTTATTAAAATTTAAAGTTATTGTATATCTATGACCAAAACTGCGTCTTATGTATAAAAGTCGTGACGTCAATTATGAGCAGCTTGTATTGAACTTTGCTAATAACAGTGTTTTCTGTGCAGGTCAGGTCATATACATATTATACATTTAACTATATATATATATATATATATATATATATATATATATATATATATATGCATATATGTATGTATGTATGTGTAAAAAATATATGACCAACTTTTATTCAAACTTTAAAAAGTTAAACAATAAGAACTGAGTTCTTAAAGGGCTTACATAATTATTACTATATTGTTTATTTTATACTTACCGACACACGCACACATGCACACACACAGACGCACATATATATATATATATATATATATATATATATATATATATGTGCGTGTGTTTGTCACTTAATTTTTTTTCCCATAAAAACCGCAAGTAAGCATATGTAATTGGGTCGATAATTTTTTTGTAGAGTATACATTTTAACTCGTAAAATTACAATCTTTAAACACTTAGTAGTGTTACATCGATTGGACTAATTATACACCATTATGTGTGACGGTCGTTTTCACTTGGACAGTCTATTTACTTGAACTAAACTAACATCCCAATAATTACAAGGGTTCAACATTTGCACATACTTTTTCTTTCCATCGTTGGTTGCTCGTCTAATATTTAGACGGCTCTTTCTTCCAACAGATTAGAAGATTAGAAAACTCATAAACCAAATAATATATGATGTTGCTTAATTCTTTGATTATACTTTAAGATTTTTAAATGTGGAGCAGACTACAAAAGAACCGTGTCCGCTTAAGAGAAAACAAACTAAGCAAAAGATATGCTTATTTGTAGAAATGAAACTGTTTAAGCGTTGCCTTAAGGAGAGGTGCTTTAAACGTTGCCTTAAGGAGAAGTGCTTTCCCACACCCTGGAAAACCTCATCAGTATGCCCTGTATTTAAGAACTCAGGTGATAAGTCATCTCCCTCTCAGTACAGACTAATAAGTCTCCTGTGTGTCATGAGTTAGTTGCTGGAATCCATATTAAATAGAGAAATAGTCAACAACGTCAGTAGAAATAACTTTCATAGTGACACGCAATATGGTTTCCGTTCTCCAAGATCTACAACATATGTGCTAACGGTTATATCTCATATGATTAGTGAATCTCTTGACAAAGGCTTCCTTTCTAGGACAATTGCTCTTGACATATTAAAGGCCTTCGACAAGGTATGGCATAAAGGCCTACTTCACAAGATTTCCAGCTACGGTATAACTGGAAATGTTCTCTCAATCATTAAATCATTTCTCTCTGATAGGCTCATAAGAGTAGTGGTAGATGGACAAAAATCAGAGGCCTGCAGTATTAATGCTGGAGTCCCCAAGAGTCACTCCTGGGCCCAACTCTCTTGCTGATCTACATCAATGATCTCCCTAAACACATACTTAAATCATTCGTTGACACCTATGGTGATGATACAACCATCTACGGCAACACATCAAAGGCTGTAAATGACAAAGCTCTCTCTGATTCTCTCTCCTCTAATCTCCAGCGCGTGGTTCAGTAGGGGAAGTCGTGGCTGGTTACCTTTAATGCATCTTAAACCAAACTCCTATCTTTATATCATCAATGCTCTGATCCCAATCTGGCATCAACTGAAATGGCTGGCTCTTGTCTAGGAGAAGCCCCATGTTTTGACAAGCTTCCGGGCTTGACCTTCACTCCTGATCTGAAAGGGAACACGTACATCAAGTCTGTTGCCAAGGTCGCTGGAAAGATGGGGAGATCCTTCTACCGCTCCAGAAGATATCTCACTACTGATGCAATTCTCTATCTATATAAAAGCCTAGTACGTCCAAGGATGGAATACTGCTGCCATATCTGGGCAGGAGCTGCTAAAAACAGCCTATCCTGCCTTGACAGAGTACAAAATAGACTTCGTGGCTTAGTGGGGGATGCCTTTTTCTCTTCACTGCAACCTCTCTCTCACAGAAGAGACGTTGCAAGCCTATCTTTGTTTTATAGTTATTTCCATGGCAGGTGCTCGTCTGAACTCCAATCTCTGGTCCCCCCTCACCAATATTTTACTGAAAACATTCGTCTATCTGACTCCACTATCAAAAACTTTCGGCACTGTTTATCTATGCCTAAATCAAAACGTAGATTCCATGAACAAAACTTCTTTCTTAGAACTGCACGCCTGTTGAACTCTGTTCCGTCTGCCTGCTTCCCCCCTAACTACAACTTGGATGTCTTCAAGTCCAACGTAAACAAATTCCTGATGAACCGCCCCCTTTAAGTGGGCACTTTATTAAATCTCCATACTAACGTACTGTACTCACAATAATCCTTATCCCTGAGTTGCTTCCGGACCTTGATAAGTGGTGACTACCTAGTAAAAAAATGAAGTCAATCTGTGTAAAAATTAAATATTCTTCTAAATGTTGATTTTAGTAGAGTATTCTTATATACAAGTTTCTTTCAACAAGTTTTCCGACGTTTTTTGTATACGGGAATTTAAAATTTTAATGGACGCTTGTAATTTCAGTATGTTATTGCTATACATCTTATGAGATGACTAATCTACTTCTCTGATTTCAGGTTCAAATGATCAGTTATATATAAAATTGGATATTCACTCTTCTTCTTGTATCGTGGCATACGTAGAGCAAATCATGGTTAGTATTCTCCATAAGTTTCGACCATTTTTGGTCCGATTGCTCTGGAGCATCACACGGTTTTAACTCGGAGGAAATCATGAAGTGGCTTACCATTACCTTCTCCAACGCCTGTTTGCATCTAGTCGTTGTCCTTAGGTCGTTAACATAGCTGCAGTCGAATAACGTAACTTTTAATACCATAGAATCGTCGATCTGCTAGAGATTCATCCTTCTCTATTTCCTTTCAACGTCCTGTTTCCGACGTCATCAGTTAACTTCTCCTAGATGCATGTTTAAAGTAAGACCAGATGTGGATCTCTCCCAGAGCGATCCTGCACATCAATATATCAACCTGAAAATTTATTGTGAAAGGGCGCGGTGCATACAACGCATAAATTTCGCAAATAGTCACCCGTCTAGTACTGGCCAGACTCATCGTTGCTTAAATTCGGTGATTTGGCGGATACATGTGTGTCAACGTGAATTTTCCGTAGATGAACACCTAAAATCTAATTGTCAGAGCTGGACATTCTAAAAATGCAAACTCTACGTGAGAACACATTAAAAGAACGATATGCAATAACATTCTGTTTTAAATTTGAAAAAAAATGTCACAGGCAGGTATGGAATGGTTCAAAATGCTTTTAGACCATCTTGCATGAATCAAGCAAAAGTTTTGAGTGTTATATAAACATTTAAAGGAAGTCTATGAGGGATGATGAGAAGTGTAGGATGAGTAACAATTCCAGAACATATTCTCATCGGCCAAATAAATAAATTAATGAATAAGGAGTGTCGCGGGTCTATAGAGACAACAAGTTCACACTTTCTTGTCATGAAAGCAAGCTGGACACCGAGGCATTTCCTTAACCTACCTGTAGTCCAGACATTGCCCCAATGATTTTAGTTATTCCCTAAGCTCAAGGAAAACGTTACAGGTTGTTATGAGAAAAGACTTGATGAGATAAAAGGAGGGTCATTGAAACCTTCACACAATAGAACTTACATGGATCCTTCATAAAGTTAATTGGATGGTACAAAAATTGAATGACAACATGCGGAGATTATTTCGAATCGGATCAGAGGTTTATGTGTGTCCAATCTATAAGAGTCCATACGAAACAGGCTGAAAACTTACCGTAGTGTATATATATATATATATATATATATATATATATATATATATGCATATGTATGTATATGCATATGTGTATGTATATATATTTATATTATATATACACGTGAATAAATAAACACACACATACCCATACTTATGTATATACATATATATGCATATATATATGCATATATATGTGTATGCATCTATTAAGTGTTTAAAATATAGAATAGTTTATGCATGATTAAGCTGTTCATTACTTGTTCGTTTATATATCATGTTTCCTCTCTTATTATGACTTTCATTTCCTTTTTTATATTCTTTTCTTGTTTATTTCTGTTGACTTGCATTCCGGCGTCCTCCTTATAAGTTGCTTATTTCAGGCACTTTCTTATTATATCTGCTCATCTATTTTTATTATACTATTTCTTATCAATGTGTCTTTCTTCCTTCATTCTTTATATTATTTACCTCATAGTCATTATTTTCAAAGTAATCGGTTTCATATTACTTTATTTTTTAAGGCCTCGTACATAAGAATTCAATCATAGAAAAGACCCGAAGTACTATAAAGTTTATTCTATAACACATAATAGCTCAGTTCGACTTCTTTCCTATATGAAGTAATTCTACCTGACTTCACTTGTACGGTTTCTGACAAATGGAATAGAGAATTACTTAACAACATATTTTATTAAGCTGACTTACCATCATGATACGCATAAAGTCACACAGAGAAATATATTGACATACGTACGTGTGTTTTGCTATAGATGTCTGTGAATTTTGTATATACGAAGATTAATAATATCCACATGGATTCGTTCTTCGAAAACCTACGTTTTTAGTCTATGGCGCTAACACTATAGCCACCGTAAACCTATGTAAGTTGTGAAAAGAAAGTATACTGTATCTATATTTTAACAGAACATTTAATTATATTTTTGTCTGAGAAAATCTGTGATTTTAAAGAGATATAACAACACATAACTATTTGATTGAATCTGTCTGTTTACAAAGTTGTATTTTCATTGTCCTACTTTAAATTATGCATGCGATCTTCATATAAACCCATTGTATAATTTCCCCCTTTCTCTCATTCTCTGTCTCTCCTTATATATATATATATATATATATATATATATATATATATATATATATATATATATATATAAACTAGACTACCGTGACACGTTGGGTCAGTATGTTATATTAGCTAGGGAAATAATGTACGAGCGTGACACTTGTGACGTAAACAAAATAATTTTTGTGACATAACAGAAACATTTCTATGAAAGTATATTCAAATGAAAAAATAATATAGATTTCTCTGAGTCACTCTGTTTATAATTGTTTATTTTTGAATAAAAAACTTACAGCCATTGAATTATAAGTGGTTTGCCATAGTAATAGGTAAATGTGCACTGAACAGATATCGTAATACTTAAGTTTTAAAACTAATTTTTGATATATCTTTTAATATAAACGCGAAAAAAAAACAATTGGAACGCTGAAAATGTACACGGTAAAACAAGAAGTTTTATTGTCGCGTTGAGATTGAAATAAAACATATTTTCGAGGTTATTTATTTATGTGGTAGTGTTAAAGAAAATGTATGAATGTTTTTAACAAAAGTGAATTAAAAAATGGAGGAAAAATTTAAACAAAAATGTAAGCAGTGGGAAAATCGCCGTTGTAAAATACTTTTATGGTTAAACGGGTTAAAGTTGATTTATTTGTAAGAAAATTGTGTTAAAATACCTTCTAAGTAATACGGAAATAAACGATGTAAAAAAAGCAGAAAGTATTAACAATTACTTATTTGGATAATTTAACCGCGAAAAAAAAATGGGAAGCTGAAAACGTACACAGTAATACAATACGTTTTATTGTCGCGTTAATTATTTATTTGTAACGCAATTAAAAATTAAATATTTATTTATGTTGGTAGTGTAACAGAAAATGTATGAATATTGTTAAAAATGTATTAAAAACGGAGAATAAATTTAAATAAAAAGGAAGGGCGGTGTTTATTTGTTTACGCAGTTATGGGGTATGTTTATTTACGCATGCGGAACCGGAAGTCGTATAACGGATGTTGGGTTACAACAGGCGTTACAAGGTCATTTGAGTTTTTTTGATTATATATCTCTCTATATATATTTATGTAGGTTTAATATATACACGCATATATATATATATTATACCTACGTAAATATATGCATATATATATGTTTATATATATATACATATATATATATATGCATACATATAGGTATACCTATGTTTATGTAGTTGTATATATATATATATATATATATATATATATATATATACTTCAGAATAAAATTTTCTAACAATCAACTGGTATGGAAACCTGTGATTATTAAGAATTTGAAGTTATTTTGGAGTAGAATTTTAAGCTCATGTTTTATAATTAAAAATATTGAATATATAAAATGATATATTTATTAATAAACAGATCCACCGGTTATATATTTTTTTGAATTTTTACCAAACCTATTATGTAAACAAAATTGCTCCAGGAAAATACCTACTCCGGAGCATTACCTTGTGATGTGTATTACTCAAAATAAAGTTTGGATAATTTGACCACACTCCTATAAAAGATACTCACTTTGGATTTTACCATGCAATTCGGATGTGAATTTTTATATCCTTTTCATTAAGTTTCCTTCATCTATGACATTTAAATATTTGACAACATTAATTGTGATTTTCCATGTCTCACTAACTTTAGCAAATATGTGTAAACCATTATCACTATTTGCTAATATTTTCTCCTCTGAAAAGATGGAAGACATGGAAATCCTATAGGATAAGGAGTTATAATACTTCAAATGTATTCTGTGTCTTACATAGAATAATAAAAGAAAAAAAGGTGTGATAGAAAAAGAAGAAATAATTACCAGAACGACAATAATTAAGTGGAGTAGTGAGATGAAAACTAGTAAAATAATGAGAGCAGGGAGTTAAATTAGGTATGTTACCCATTAGATCTTTTGACAATTATTTGATGATTAATTGATTAACACATTCTAGTAATTATAACAACAGGATTATTTTCGTTACTTTAGAAAATAAAAAATATACCATTAATGGTGTGTATATATATATTTTTTAAAGCGAGTAAACCTTGCGGATAGATGGTATTTTAATGTAGTTGTTTTAGTCTGTTTAGTTAAATAGATATTCTGCCCCATATTCTTATTTACAGACATTAAAACTCCATATCGCGTCTTAATTGAAAATCAAGCAAATACAATTAACTGCGCACAATAATCGTTATTTCCGTCTCATTACATAGAGAAAATGTCGACTGATGGGTTCTAGATACATTCTGGCGGAATATACGGTTTATATTTTTAGTGAAAGTGCTTGATACACATATTTAACTTTGACCCGATGTCCCCTATTAATCTTTTATGCCATGTTTGAACTAATCCGTTTATTCGAAAATAAATGGATATAGCGAAATAAATAAAGGGGGAATTGATTTAAACAAACCTTGTGCATATTAACGCAGTATCTGTGTAGATGTCAGATACCTCCAGACTGCAACTATTTCTTGCATTCAGTATGATGATATCTGTCTAAGAGAGTGGAGGATTTCATTTGTTGTCATAAATATTGTCTTTTCAATAATAATCAAGGTAAGTTCGTGGAATGCAAAAATTCTCGGTGATACTTTAACTATTGAACTTCATAATTTTTCAAGTTTGAAGACGATCATAGAAATATTACACAACAAACTAACTTAAATTAACAATAAATTATTTTTTAATCATCTACTTCATAATTCAGGTTATAAAGAGTTAATTGGGTGACGAATAATATCTGGTGATATATACCTTATATTTCCACGTATAAGGCGACCGCCAGATGAGGAGAGATAAAAAGGTAGAGCAAATTTTAATAAAGTTATCATATGAATCACGAAACCATGTTTGCTTAGAGTAGGCTTGAGATTTCAACACCCAGTATCTAATGAAATATTGTCTTTTAAAATGATTTTTTTATCTTTAATACTTGTCTTATACTCCGATATATACGGTAATTATTCAATTGCTTAATAGCTTAACCGGTTTCATTGGTGTTAAAATTGATATTTTGTAAATCGCTCATGTTAGCTAGTAAAAAGTAGTTATAATAGCAACAATAACAGTATGTTTTTTATGTAGAAAGAGTTTATCGATTGTCGGATAAGTGAGTACAGATGATAACTCCAAAGAGAATACGTATTTTGTAGCAACTGATGATTAAAGCGACTAGACGCCTATTAACTAGAACAATGTATTATGAACATTAATTAGACTAGCCGAAAAGTCAGGCAACTCAGAACAATAAATCATCTGGTTCCGTACAGCTCTGTCATATATTAATGTTAGGATGGCGCAAAAAATAATGTCATTTTGAGGCGTTCAACTTAAAAAGATCATAACTCCTTTCCTAATAAACTTTATTAATCGAAACAAGAACAATTAGACGCGACATATTTTTTGACAACTAGAAACAAGTTTATTTACTCCATTAACATAGAAATCCGGTGTTCTGGAAGCGACAAAGTCATTTAAGGCTGGTTCGGCATTATTTCGGCTTTTTGAAGCATGTTTCACGCAGGAAATTGTAGAGATGTTTTAAATAGTGATAATCAGTGGGCTAGAGGTCTGGTGAAAGCAGGGTCACGTAGTCAAATTCTTTCATCTTTTGCAGGGTCAGTTGAGCAATATGAAGGGAAGTGTTGTCATGGAGAAGTATTGGTCCCTTCATATTGACCAATCTTGGACATATACGTTGAAGCTTCGGGTGCATTTCGTCAATTTATCGGCAGTACTTCTCCGACATAATCATTTCGCTCGGATTCAAGAAGTTGTGATGGATGAGACTGGCTGCATACCATCAAACAGTCACCATAAAATCTTTTGGTGCAATTTTGGCTTCGAGAAATGTTGTGAAGCTTCTCCGGCATCAATATCTCTGCTGAACTTTGCCGATTGTCGTAGAGGATCCAATGCTCATCATATATTACAATCCGCGCCAGAAATGGATCGTTTTTGTTGCGGAGCAGGGGCGTAGAAGACACCTCAAAACAACGATATTTTTTTTATTATCGCTCAATTCACGCGGCACACTTTTATCTAACTTTTTGACGTCCCTTTTTTCTTTAAATGACGAACGACTGTTGAGTGGTCGATCCGGAGTTCAACAACAACTTCTCGTGTGGTTTTGCGAGGATCTGGTTCAATTAAGGGGTTCAAGTGTTCGTTATCAATCGCAGTTGGCTGGTCGCGACCGTTTTCATCTTCGAGGCTCTCCTCACCATTGCAAAATTGCTTGAACCATCTTTGTGCAACACATTCGTTAGTTGTTCCTTGACCGAACGCATCATTGATATCAAGAACTGTCTCAGCAGCTTTTCGGCCTAATTTGAATTAAAAAAATTGTGCGGATTTGAATTTTATCCATGCAGTCGAAAAGCCTGACAAAAATTAAACAAAAGGATTTAGAATAGTAACGAACAATACGACGATAGAGCGAAACAGGTGCTTAAAAATTATATGAACATATATATATATATATATATATATATATATATATATATATATATATATATATATTAAAGATTAATTCAGGAATCATATAAAATAATCATATATTAGAAAACGATATTGTTTTTGCACCAACCTAATAATGACTTACATTCTACATTCTCAGGTCATCAATAACGTACCTTTACCTCTTTCTATTTACCCAGAAATATAAAGGAATTATTTAATCGTAGATTAATCAATATATAGAATGAAACATTGGACATTTGAAAAGCAAAACTAATATGTTATAATTGAATACCATAATTTCTGTGTTTATTCTCAAGAGTCAGTAAAAAAAACAAATAAATATAAATAATATTGTGGAGACGCCCACTAATTAACATAGGCGGGTGAGTGAGATATATAAAGGTATCAATCACCAATACCGGAGGAGTCCGGCAACGACCGTCAAATAGGCAATCCACTTGTGCTGGCTCCAGTAAGACATGCAACCCGCCACCTGCCGGAATATTTCCAACTGAAGTATATCTGAAGACATGTAAATATGTATATAAATTTTCTTCCTAATATATTATTGTTATACTTTAACTTCCGTATTCGTGTTAATTATTTGTGCAGGCGCAACAAATAACTTGGGAACCTAAGAACATTTCGCGTAGATATGTTCAAATTAAAGGCTCCAGTGTTGATAGGAAGCGTGCTTGGGAAATCAAATGGAATATTATTGATAGACCGTAAAACAACTATGTTTTACTCAGTAATTAACTGAGTATAAAAGTGAACTATTTTCTTATTCTCGTATGGAATAAAATTCATAATCAACTCTTAAGGAAACTTTCATTATTCGTTTTCTCTTGCAGAATAACACCAAGGTATATAAACGATTAACACAAATATTAATAAAAGTAGATGTAAGGGCCCAGCTCTATCCTTTTAAACCTTTTTGATTGGAATTCTTTAAAAGCATCGTTTAAACTTTAGTACAACGTTTTCATTGATATAAAATATGAGTATTGTCACGTGGAAATTGTTGAAAAACAATGAAAACATACATCGCAACTTTCATGACACTCTGATTAAAAATGTATAAATTCTTAGGATTATCAAGTTAACAAGTGTAATAAATGCATTTCGAATTTATTAAAGTTGTGAAAAATATATGCAACTGCAAAAAACTAAAAGAAAGTGTGTGGTAAATGTAGGACAGTATATGCAATATATAAAATATGTTCCATTTTTTCATTGAAACCATCGTTCTAGTCTCACCTAAAATATCCGTCTTCTACACAGGAGTTAGGCAGAATGCTTAAAAAATATGTACACTAACATAGTAAACTAATAATAACAACAGTTATAACGATCTATTGATTCGACAGGGTTGATAAAATAATTTAGATTCCATTCTTTATTGGCTAAACTAGTGAGTTCTGTGATTTTAATGGTATGAAATCTAAAATAAATCATAGTAAAAGTAACAACCATTTAAGAAAGATCTAAAAAAATGCTAAAGATTATTTAAAACCAAGCAAATCACACAGGTTTGTGAATATCCCGATAAAGAATAAATATGCATTAAATAATAAAGGATAATCGTCCATTTATTATAAAACCATATGATGCAAATTCTAGTTAATTCTATTTATGGAATAACATACACAATTTTTAAAAACTCAGAATGAAATTAAAGGCAAAAATTATGACACCAAAATGTGAAAACTAACAAAACACTTCAAATATATGTCGCTAAGCTACATCTCTCAGCAAGAAGCTAAGGCAATTTTAAGCTTAAACACATTCATATGTATGGATAGAGAAGAAACATATTAAAAAAATGAAGAACTCGTGAAGGAGGAAATTGAAATTAACGTGGTGTAATGACGAACAGTCGCCACTTGTTTATCCATATCTCATGAGAATAAGAGTAAATAACAGAAAGTAATGAAATAAACGATGGAGTTACACATTACAATTATGAAGTTTCTTCAACCACACAAAGGATATAGTATAATCTATGAGGAATTGATTTGACATGTAGCTTTCTATTTAAAAACCATACACACCGCACATGTATTTCTTATAACACAACGAATAATTTGCATCCAGCTTTTGATATAATCATTGACCTTACATTATGCACAATAAAGAACATATGTTTACACATTATAAACATTAAAAAGTATATATATATATATATATATATATATATATAGAGAGAGAGAGAGAGAGAGAGGGAGAGATAGAGAGAAAAGAGAGAGAGCAAACCCGATTAGATCAATAAAGCAAAACCGATTAGATCAATAAAGCAAAACTATATATAAATAATTGAAAAAAGTAGGAACGCATTAAACTCATAGAATATATAACTAAACAATAACAATGGATAATAGAGAAAAGAAATGAGAGGCAACTGCATATAACAAAGCACATTATCGAATCAACATTCATGTACATTTAAAAATATGACCAGTATTCCATAAAAGCTGAAAATGAAATTTACAACAAGCAGCATTTTTAGGGTAAAAAAAAACACCCTATCAAAATAAAATCAACTGAACAAGATATAATTAAATGTTTATCAATGAGAAATTTACCAAAAATATGCTATATAGAATTTCTACCTTTAAATTACGCAATGAAACTAGTTTACAAAATCATGATTAGCATGTATTATTTAAATTCTAAATTATGCCAAAGTATATTACGATGAAACATTTTTCTAATAAACTCTATATGAAAGATGGTGAAATTACTGTGTAATTCTCTAAAGATATGTTGTATCAAGACAGATATGTCAGTCAAAAATACAATTATATGCCGTCAAAACAAAAGCATATTTAAACAACACTTACCCCTGAATGGTCTTGATAAATGGTGACTACCATGTAAAAAATCCAATTTGATTTGAATCCTCCTTCGAAAATGCTTAGTTTAAGTTAGCGATGTATGCAGAATGACATAAAAATCCCAGGAACATACAGAACCTCCAAAGACGTAAAAGAATTGGACGACAAAAAAAGAGACCATATTGAAAAAAGTCTTATTACATTGATTATAATTATAGTTATAATGCAACATTGCACTAAACATACATATAAAGGAAAGAAGTAGTCATGATCGCCATCTTTCGATCTGAATTGAGTTGATGGATTTTACGCGCTCAGGAAAAATATCCTGGCTCTGTATGGCTGCTAATAGGCCCAGCCTCTCAGGATTAGCAAACATGGCAAAGCCATTTTGTATGTGAGCGTTTGACTTCTAAAATGAGTAGTAGAGTTCCACGGAGGAAGGAATAGGTTCATTCACTGCTCTAGGACAAAGAGGTTTAAAATGTGACAACACCTAACGAAAATAGAAGTTCGTCATAGATTTGTCGTTTGGCTTATGTGTCTTCATTAAGAGATTTTAAGGATGCATTAGATTACGGGTATATGTACATTTCAGGCATATTTTCCACCTTTGAAACGTGTCTACATTTCGAACCATACATAAGGATTAGCTATATTATAGATTAACAAAATAATTTGTCGATTTGCCCTGAGATATGATGGAAATTTTTATTCTCAAATCATGGGAACAACATATATATTATTCAGTTCATCCTTAAAATGAAGAACATATAAGATACTATCAGGTTAGAAATAATATGTATCAATTACAAATTACTTCTCAATTACTTATTCATTAGCAAGATTCATATTGCGAGGAATAGGCATACAACCCTCTTTTAATTAAATAAATTAAAATGATAAACAGAAATGTAGAGCCTGCAATTTTTTGTTTAACCAAACTATATTTCTTTAGCCGGGTATAAAATAGTTGACAATTTAATTTTGAAGTACGTATGGCTAACTAAAAAAGGACCAGGCATAAGTATTCTGAGAGCAAAAATCATTTTCACAATGTAATATATTTACAGCGTTTCTACAGATATATTTTTGAATAATACCATATTTTACAACGGCAATGGTGTATTGTATTTGTTCTTTTATTGTGTAATTGAACTGTTTGAGAACCATATGACTGAAAATATATACATTCATAAGAAATGCATTAATGTTCATCTTGTAAATCCGCGTCATTTTTATGATTACGAAAAGATTAGGAAAGACTCAGTTCTTATTGACTAACTGCAAAGCCAGGTTTAACTGTCATAGCGCGGAAATAGTAAATGAGGTGAAGTATCATAAGACGGGGTTCTAATAGTGTTTGAACAAAGAAATGGGATTTGCTTAGTAAAGTGCTAGTATAAGTTTATAAAGCGATGCTAACATTGGAAAGAGAATTAAGCGTAATAATTACAAGTATGAAGATATGCTGAAAGGTAAATTTCTCTACTCCTACTACAAATTACACAAAGGCTACTAAACCAACACGAAAGTATTCCAAGGTTGTATTGAGAGTATATTGCGGAATGTTTGTGTGTGTTACAGCAACAACCAGTTCCCGTCAGAACCCCAGAAATACAAAAGAGCTTTTTGTCTGATAAAATTTATAAAAGAAAAAAACGTACATTTCATAGATTCGTATTAGCTAAAACCAGTGGATTTGTATTAATAATGGATGAACGCTCGGCCGACCTTTTTCGGTTATTTACATCAGCTGCCACGCGAACTTAAGTCAACTTCGTGGAAATCGCGTGTCGGTAAATGCAGACACATCTCAAAGTTTTCTTCCAATGCTACTTACAACATATCAGATACACTGATTGTCATAAGCAAACAACCATTTAGACGCTATTGCATCAATTAACCATGCGTCAATTAGGCATAGTAAACTCGATAAATGCAGAACGTTGCTCATTCATCTCCGTAACAATGGCCAGTTTAGAAATACACTTTGAATTACTTGGAATACAACAATTAATGATCAATATGAAATGTTTTATGTTTTTCTTACCATATTTGTTTAGAACAATTTTATTTTGACACCTTCAAGGAATTAAAGAGACAGAATCATGTAAACATTTGTATATTTCATAAATAATTAACTTGTATATATTTTAAATTAGTCCATTCTACTTTAGCGAAAATATAGTAAATAATATATGAATAAAAATATAGTTTATTATGAAACTTTATATTACAACTATATAGTGCGTGTACATATTTAAAGCAGATTAATATATTGCATTGTATTATGTATCGTGAGTTCACCTGGAGTTTTAATAAAATCCATTGTTAGAAATATTTATGTAAATCTATAAACACGCATATTTTCTTAAATCTATTTTTTATCGCGTAACTTTTCATATTAACGACGGCATGGCAGATGGGAAGAATGTAGTTGTCATTTCAAACATAGCAGGCGCAGTCCAATGAATTGAATAAATCCTGTTTTGATATTACAAACGACCGATTGATCGAATTTATAATAAGGGATAATACTGATCAACGGACTTGAAGCGTGTAACAAACAGAAAATGATGTGCAGTAAAATATTACATATTATTGCATAGATCACGCCGCCGTTCCAACACGGGAGCATGCATCAATATTTCTTCTACTCACCAATTCCATTGGCCATGCTGATTTATTGGAATAAATAAAAGAGATCTAACTGCGACCAAACAAATTACGTACTGACCATTTCATTTTATATGCATACATATTATTATAGACATTAAAAACATTTAAAAATAAATGCTAAAATTTCAGCAGCATTTCTCGCGATCAACGTTGGCCCAATGGATTAGGTCCTTGTTAATGAAGTCAGAGATTGATTCTCTTGCCGGGTTCGAATCTATCGACCGGTGTTAATCGTGACACCCTGCACTGTTGATTCCCAAAAGGATGAAACACTAGTGTCTGTAGGTATTTAATAATTATCATAGTAAATAATTATGTAAGCCCCTTTAAGAAACTCGTTTCTTATCGTTGAACACGTTCAGTTGAAATAAAGTCAGTTAATTTAGCTCGAAGTGCAGATCATCATATAATGATTAGATCACTGTGGAAGACATTAAAAACATTTAAAAATAAATGTTTAAATTTCAACAGTATTTCTTGCGGTTAACGGTGGCTGAATAGATTAGGTCCTTGCTAATGAGGCCGGAGATGGACTATGGCACCGGGTTCTTATCTATTGACCGGTGTTAATCGTGACACCTAGCACTGATGATTCCCGAAAAGATGAATCACCAGTGCTTGTAGGTATTTAATAATTATTATTTTTTTTTTTTTATGTCATTTTCACCCCAACCAAGGCAAATTGCCACTTTGGTGTAGGGGGCTACTATCAGGGGCAACAACTACTGGGGTACTATGTAGGGATTTGGGCAGCAAGGTGTCGGTTCACGTTACACTTGAACTTCTGCACGTCGGTACTGTTGGGGAAGCAGGGACCTGGAATGGAATTCCAGAGTCTAGCGGTTCTGGGGAAGAAACTATTGGAGTAAAAAGATCTTTTACATCTAGGGATCTCTACAGTGTGGGGGTGGGATTTAGCAGCCTGTCGGGTTTGTCGAGGGTGCACACGTCGTGGGGGCACAAGTGATTGCAGTTCGTCAGAGCATTCACCACTAAAATACTTGTAGAAAAGGCAGAGGGATGCAACATTTCGTCGATGGGACAGAGGCTGAAGCTTAGATGCCAGTTCAGGGCTTATCAGGTTTGCGACTCTCTTTTGAACCTTGTCAAGGAGCGAGAGACTAGTACCAGATGCACCAGCCCAGATGTGGCAGCAATACTCCATACATGGGCGAATGGTGGCCTTATAGAGGTACAGGATACTTTCGGGTGTTAGTAGTTTTCTAGCACGGTAGAGAGAGCCCACCTTTCTTGCAGCGGCCCTGGCAATGCCTTCAATGTAATTGTCCCAACTCATGTTTCCTGTGAACGTTAGGCCAAGGAGTTTGAAAGATGGACTCTCAGATAAAGAGTCATTGGTCATTGCGATGGGTGGTAGAGAGGGTTTCTTGTAATTATTGAATGAAACTAGTTTAGTCTTGGCAGCATTGAACGCGACCAACCACTGTTGTCCCCATTCCACTACAGATTGGAGGTCTTCCTCTAGTGTTTCTGCCATTTCTTTAGAAATGTGTTCATTCGTCTTCCTGTCGTGCCTGCCATAGAGTGTAGTGTCATCAGCATATATACCCATCTCAGAGACAATGTTGTCGGGGAGGTTATTTATGAATATCAGGAACAATAGAGGTCCAAGGATAGAACCCTGGGGCACCCCCGCATTTACATCATATTGTTTAGATGTACAACCGTCGAGGACAACCTGGATTTTTCTCTTATCTAAGAAGGATTTAATTATGTTACGTATTCTACCAGTGATACCGTATGATCTGATTTTACTGAGGAGACCCTCATGCCATACCCTGTCAAAAGCCTTAGATATATCTAGAGCTACTGCTCTGCCCTCCCCCGCGTTGTCCAGTGAATGGTATATACGTTCAGAGATCACAGTTAGGATGTCTGCTGTGGAACGGGCTTGTCTAAATCCATATTGTTTGTGAGTGAGTAGTTGAGCATCTGTAAGATGATGGACTAGAGCATGGTTAATTATGGTCTCAAATATTTTGGCAAACAGTGGGAGGAGGCTAATGGGGCGATAATTTTATGGGTCTGTCCTTTCGCCCAAATTCTTGAATACTGGTACAACAGAAGCAGTTTTCCAACAGACCGGAAAGCAAGCTTCATTAAGGCATTTGTTGTAGAGTTTGGAGAGAACTGAAGCTACTTCGGCTGAGCACTTTTTTAATAGCACATAGTAAATAATTATACATATATGCATATATATATATATATATATGCATTATACATATATGCATATGTATATACGTATATATATATATATGTATATATACATATATATATGTATATATATATGTATATATATTATAATGGGTGGGCACATATAAAAGTGCATAAATATATATTGATTTTGCCATTACATCTTTAGAAATGCAACAGCTGGCAACATTGTGTACGCTTCGGTAACTTTCTTTCTCAATGAGTGCCTTGAACACGTGCTCACAAAAATGATAAGTTAGCCAAAGTTCAGTAAGGATGAAAGATAAATGTGTTGTTTTCGGCCATTTAAACCAGCTCTTTCAGATCAGTTTGCTTTCACAACTTTTGGTATCTGTGAGTGAAACGTGAAATTCGATTTCTAGTCTCCTTAAGATGTTTTTCTTGGAAATAAGCCAAATTTCGAAAAGGAGGTTTGATGCTAACTTTTAAAGATCTGGTAGTTGGCCAAAGAGAACTGCTTATGAGATAGAGTAGATACCTAGCCGAGAACGATGCTTAATGAGCGAGTAAGTCTTGTTATTGTTCGCTGACGGACAAATGTAGCAATTTTCCAACGTAAAATTCATTTAGTAAAAAACATTTTAATTCAGTTTAAATTCTTAAACAGGTATTTTATGATAGAGATAGTTAAGAATGTAGTTAGATATGTAATATAAAAATATAATACGGTAAGGACTGTGTAAACTAACATGCATGGGGATGGATGAAAGAGAGTGCATTCAAATCAGTTAAGAAGTGAATTAAAATTTTCTCAAAAATCTTTCCTTGACATTCGACTTGTCGCTCGTATTGGAAGAAAAGAAGTATATAAATCATTATGATTATAGTAAATAATTTATTTTATTCAATGTAAGCCTATCGCCTGTAAAATAAGTATATTCAACACATTATTGAAGAAATAAATTATGTAAGAATAAAAATATACTTTAGCGAAAGTATAGAAGATTAAAAGACTTCGCCGTTTTTAGACAATTCAACGTAGTTAAAAATGTGTTCATATCAAATTATTTATAATACATAAGTTCTATTATATAAATTACGGGCAATGTTTCCGGTTGTTTATCCTCAAATTAAGGCAATTTTATCTCCTTTTTACGTATTATTCTTCTCAATATAAATACCGGAAAACACTACTAATTCCCCAAAGAAAGTCTGCTTCTGCCTTACATATGGAGACACTTACTGCCGCTACTAATAAAAACGGCTACACAAGAGGAAGAGGGAAAATGTACTAGTGCACTGACCTTAGAATAATAACCTGGTTTATCATTGGTATGCACATCTCTTCTATTCTTGGAAAAATATCCTCTTACGTAATGGTGTGTGCAATAGTTTTGCAATAGTTTTGTTGTTTGTAGCGGAATTGGCAATAACCAAAATGGGGGGAAATGAAGAGCTTACCTCGGATAGGCCTGTTGTTGTGTTGGGGCCGAGGGGAAGAGAGTGGAAGAGAGTTCCGAGATGGCGTCCATGGGGTTTTATTGGCGTCGACCCAATGCCTTTCTCGCAGAATCGCATGTGCTCCCGCGCAATTATGCAAATATATGATTCCCGGCTGCCATGAAATCAGGACGCTGGGAAGCAGTCAGACAGTGTTCTGCAGATTGCGTGTAGGGAGTTCTGATGGCTAGATTGTTCTTTGTGAGGAACCACTGATCTGAGAGAAGCGAGTTTTCTTTTTGTCTTTCTTCTGTCTCCTTCTTTCTCTATAGTCATTACAGCAAAGAAATTCCTTTCTTCTAGAGGCGGGCGGTGCAGGGCGAAACTTACTATTTCCTATCTTTGTTCCTGATTTTTCCTTACTAAATTTTGTTGCAACCTATTCTGGCTCGACTATGATGAAGATGTGTCTGTCCGAATCGATGTGTTGATGGTGCGTGTGTAACCGCTGGGGTTTGACTTTCCTCTAGGGATCGATGCCATAAAAGCTCTGAGAGGTGTCGTTGTCGAGCCTACAAGATCAGTGCGACTTGGCGACAGGAAGCATATTAAATGCGCAGCCATTTCTCTTAATGAACCGGATTTCACCGCCACCTTTGACCGTCACAGCCGAACGTGGACCGCATCGTGGAAGTGGTCTGAGGACCACTCCCCTTAAAGGCTATACAATCGAGTCAGAATACCCAGTGCCTGCAAAAATCCATAAAGAATACACGCAGAAGCTCCGCACCTGGGTAGATAATGGTTGGCTCGTGCCGTACCCAGAGGATAAATTGGGACCCCCCAAATGTTTATTTCCCTTGATGGCTGTGATACAGCAGAACACATCCAAAGTGCGCCCAGTGATGGACTACCGGGAGCTGAATCATTACGTAGACGCGTTTACGGCCAACGAAGATGTTTGTGCGGCTAAGCTGTACGAATGGAGCCTAAAATGTGCTTACGTGTCCCTACTGAACCTCAGGAGAGGATACCTACAAGTACGGGTCCATGAGACACTGTGGCTATACCACACTGTGGAAATCGACGGAAAAAATCATAATAATCACTTCTGTCCAAGTCTGACAAAGTTACTGGATCGCCAATAAGATTCAGTAGCGGAAACATGCGTACCTAAACAAATAAAACGATAATAAAATGACATATACATATTTGCTCTGCAATAGTATTGAGCACCTTCTTCGAGTTTTTACTATTTACCGGTTCTGATATATATATATATATATATATATATATATATATATATATATATATATATATATATATATATTTTACACAGTGATCACCACTTATCAAGGCCAGTCGATTTCCATATATATATATATATATATATATATATATATATATATATATATATATATATATATATATATATATATATAAAGACAGAGAGGGCGAGAGAGAAAGAGGAAGGCACTGCCTCTCTTCCATGACTAAATAAATACAGAGCATTATTACATTATTGATCACGTTTCGGAACACAGAATTAACTGTTTCTCTAGCACTCGAACTTTGGGTTAGTGCGTGCACCAGCTTTCATTTAAAGTAAAAAAAAAAAATACTCCCGGCTCACTTCAGGAAGGTCTAAGCAAATAAGGTGTTAGGCTTGTATCCCTTGTAATCCTCCGTGCAAACCGTTATGAAAACATAGCGAAAATAAGAGAGCATAGAGTCAGCAGTCCATCAAAAAGCAGAGAGAGATAGAGAGAGATAGAGAGATAGATAGAGAGAGCAATACAAGGAGAAATAAAAACCAACAGCGTGGCAATGATAACTTACAATCTAAATTATTAGATTTTCATATTTTTATACTTTTTAAGGTCCGACTTTTATTTATTTTTTTGTACTTATGCACTTACTGAACCAGACATAACCAGGCGGTTGCTCGACTTCTTCCACAGTATTTCGTCAAGAGTCGGATAATGCCGAGCGTAGTCGATGAAATAGAACAACGCTACGTGAAAGAAAAAAAGTAATATTTTTAATCTAGAACATCAACAGAAACAACCTAAAAAAAACAAACGAAGTTTTTAATTTTTATTAACTGTGTCAAGAAAAGTTTTTTTTTTCTATCAAATAAATAATTGTTAACCATTTTTCTTTCCAAATAAATAATTATTAGCATGATATTGTCCAATAAATAATTTGGACAAATGTTTTGGATGATTTTTTAAAGTATCTTTTATATGATTTTTTTAATGTCTAATATTATTTATTTTATATATGAAAGAAAAATGGAAACAAAAAGTAATAATCTAGATAAATTAAAACAGTTTTATTTTGCAAGTATTTGTGTAGCAGACAAACAAAAGAGGGTTTTTTTTTCTTTGCCGAATCCTTGCAAGTAGTTGGAAATTTTGGTTTTATTTTTCAAGGCCAGGAAATTCTTGTTGGTTGATCTGTTTTGCCTCCTTCCACATTCGCTTCACATGATTAGTAGGTGCCATCGTTTTAGGGTCCACGAAGTTACGGCTATGCCTCGCCGTTAAATAGTGATACCCCTTTCCATTCACTTTGTTATATGCCCTCTCATAGTCTGTTACGATCCGGTGGTCCCCGACTGAATAATGCTTTATTAGTGGAAGGGGGTTTCTGCATTTCTACTTGGTACGCTCACCATAAAAAACTCCTTATCGGCAATGTCGTATCCAGCGAAGACCCAGACTAATGTGAGGAGTCTGCGGGCGTGCTTTTTGTGTCTGTTGGTATCGGAATTCTCGTCTACTGCTCGGGCGCGCGCATAAGCGTCGAATTTACATCTAGCGAGCTGCGTTGTGATTGGCTGATCGCGATGTTACGTCAGACACCCGAGTTGTTGACGTCGTGTATCCGGAAAAGGCGACCTGAACGCTGAGTTACGTCTAGTTCTATAAGTGCATAAGTGTCTACTTTTTTTTTGTATAAACCTATCACCACTTGAACGGCGCTGAAATAAAAACCATCAACGGACGGAATAAGAACAAAATAAAATACTACAGGAGTATTAAGGTATATTAGTTTCCCCGGTAATTAAATGTCTGATAGGGTTTAAGACAGGAGAAATTTTCTCGACTGAAAAGTCAATGAGACGACCCAACACGTTCCTGGAAATGTGAGAAAGATGTGGGTTTAAGGACAGGACGTTTTCCCGACTTAATTATCAGTGGGCGACTCAACGGGCCTCGATCGTATCCACGAGACCTAAAAGAGTATAGCAAAGTTATTTTTTCTTATCCACGAGACGAGGGAAGGTAAGAACTTGACATAAATCTGCGAACCAGAATTAGTAAGAGAAAATATAACCGACCACTTTCTATTTGGCATACTTCGTAATCACTTCACCACTCCGGAAGAATGTACCCGGGTCGTTTCGTAAAAGTTCCAATTTACAGAGTTATGTACGCATCTCTGATTTCGACCTCCGGTAATATCCAATGAGGAACCTAGTACCCTTAGGGGCATAAAAATTTCCCCCCAGAATTGCCTAGTGTGCAATTATCGCAATTAAGTCGTTTTCCCCAAGCACAAAATATGCGTCTCTTCATGTCCACCTAAACAGAGCAATATACGAAATCTTTTTTTACTTTTATCCCCACGCCACTATAAGTCACATTCCTTGACTTCAATCCTCCATCATATCTAAAAATAGAATGCGTTGCCGTCTGATAGATTTCTTGTTGCGTACGTGATCTCTCATTCTGATTAATTTTTCGCAAATTACTTATTACTAAATGCATCAGATTTTCCAAGATATTCGTAAATACGTTTAAAATTCATTTTTCAATAAAAAAAATTACTGTACGTGGTTACTTTATGAAATTTTAATCTATTAATAAAAATTTCACAAACGCATTAGAAGCCACCAAGTCGAGCGAATATTCAGGTTATTGAAAGGAAAGTTTTAACCTGTCAAAAACTTACAAACATCCTAAAAATAAAACGGCGTAGAAAGGAAAGCAGGTGACGTAAACATATCGACCAGTAAAGCAACAAAAATATTTTCCATTTTTATCGTACAAGCTTACAGAATAATGTGTGAATGTTATCAACATGTCTAATTATATACTGGCATTTAAGGACTATGTTATAAACATCAGGCATCGAGACTTGGTCTATCAGAAATACTTAGAGATTGGAAATAGAATCACAGTTTCTATTTTCATCTCTGAATAGAATATATAGGATTACAGAATAGATTCAATTCTAAGTTATTTCCTAAAATATCAGAATTAAAAAAAAATTTCATCTGCAATTTTTAATTATTTCATTCACAGAGCTTTTCTGATATCTCCCGAGAGAGCTTCTTTGTACTTGAATTAAAGATAAGAACTTATCAATGATTAGCTATTAATTGAACATGATAGTCTGAATTTGATACCTGTGTTTGATTTACACATTCTGGATTACTACCTAGAAAAGTATTACTTATCATTTTCTTTAAATGAATAAAGAAAAAGAATAAATATATAATTGAGATGGAGAATGAGCGACATTAAAAATTGAAAGTAGAAAACGTCATCAAAGCGCGTGTAGATTGAAATAATTTTAAATAAAGTTTAAAAAAAGCTATCTTGGCAGGAGCTGTTGCTGTTTTACCAGTTTTTAAGAATTTTTGCGAAAGAAATTATCCATTAAATTATCGTCCCATTAGCTTCCCCTTCTCTCTTCGCTAAAATCTGTGAGTCATTAATCAATCAAGCACTAGACATTCAATTCATAGAAAATAAATCTCATTCCGACTGACAATATCGATATAGGTTCTACGGAATAGATCCTTACTGTGATTACCAAACGTATATACCATGCATTAGATAAGGCCGTGGAGGCTAGCGCAATAGTCCAACATATCTAAAGGATCAGATGTAGTTTTGCTGAACGTCTCATGAAAATAAAATCATATGGTATTAATCGACAAATAAAAAATCCCTCTCGAGAAGAGAAAAATCCAGTTTACCTGGATTGCCGTATGCCAAAACACGATAATATATATGCACAGGTGACTTGCCCTTTTATTATTCCTTATATTTATAAATGACTTCGGTGCTAAAATTATATATGGGATGGTTATATTTCCTGATGACACTACGCTTCATAACAGACTCGAGGGGAAAACGAATGAACAAATATCTACGAACATACTAAAAGGGAAACCAACATTCTGTACTGGAATGGAGCTGCGAATGGTAACTTTCAATGCTGCCAGGACGTATCTTCCCTCGTTTAATATCTACAAGAAACTTTTTCAACAACCGATTGCTATATGTAATGATTTTTTCATATCTGTAAAGATCCCTATGAATTTCATACAGAGCAATTAGCATTTTCATTTTCGACTGGGATATTGGAGATATCCATCGATTAGCTTAATTTTTGAAAAATTAACTTAATTCCGTTTAGGTTTGTAAAAGCTTCCTTTGCATTACTAGTGCCTAATAGAAATATTCTAATCACGCGTTCAATTCCTTTGAAGAATTCAGTAACACGGATCCCCCCCATCTCTTTTATTCCGTAGACAGAGGGAACAGCCCACTATCTGTATTCTATTTTTGATAGAATTCCGGCATTTTCTTGTGTGTCAAGCTCTTAGTGAGTTTCTTTTTCGATGGGAACAAATGCCACGTTGAGTTTTCTTTTTAAATATTGGTTGTACATCACACTTGAACTATAATTCCGCGGCCATTTTCGAACATTGTTCCAGCCTAGGTGCGAATAATTATGTAAATTCTCTTTTTTTATTCGAAAATAAATCATCTATTTCAGAAATAATTTAATCTGATTTTCTGCAGAAACTCGAAATTTGCAGATCCCATGAATTAAATTCATGCTTCCACTCTGAACCGATTAGGTTCGTGGTATCTTATAGTACATCGATTTTTTGTTTTCCGAAGGATGTCATGTTAGTCTAAAATTCATCTTAAAAGTTAACTGATGTAACATTAATGATTTTTGCTGATCTGCTGCTGTGTGATATAAACATTGTGGTTCTATCTGAGTTTTTCATGTATTTTATATTTGATATGGAACTGTCCTTGAGTCCAATCGCATTTTCTCTCTAATATGCTAAATTTTTACTGTTACATATTTTGGCCGATTCCGGATTCTATACTTTTCCAGTCTTTTCTTTAACTACTTTATATTTTCTGATAATTTCTGTTAAGTTTTGTAGAGTAACACTCGGTTTATTGTCTTATTCTGATAGAACACCCCTTCTGATCTCAGCATCTGTATCTGATGTAAGTCCTTGCAAATTCTAGACATTTAAAATTGTCCGCACTGAATCGCAGTGCTTATTCACCACGAGCGCGTACATTACGAATTTTTATTTGCCGTTTTTCACCAGATATAAGCATTTCCATTATTTATTGAGTAAAGCGGTTATTCGGCTAAACAGTTCTGTAAAAAACTCCACTGTATCATGAAAGTTTATCGTAGTAAAATGAAATTTACAAATTTATAATTTTCATCAGTTTGCAACTTGCGTAATAGCAAACGGACTTTTTTCTAATCAGGCTTACAGAAAACATAAATGTAATATATCATCTATAGTGAAATAAAAATTACCCATCTTCTTCTGTTGGGTAGCAAGTTTACTCAATCGCGTTCCTTATTGAATCTGTGAAAATGCAGTATTATTCTCGGTTGACGCATTATGTTTTATGACTTGAGCAAGGAAGTCCTCCATATCCTATTGATTTTTATGGTGCTCGATCTGTAGCCATTCAAGTTCTTCTCCTGTGTGTTCCTGTACTTTTAGCAATACTATTTGGAGTTTATTTTCATCAGTGCTTTTCTGGTGTTCGAATAATTGTTGTTATTGTATTTTAAATTTCACTAACTGTTCTAACGCATCTTGGAGCCCGTCCGTGTTTTATCATTCGTAATAATTTTAAAAAAGAGTTACAGCTCCTTTCGATAGTTATTTTCGCTTTTGTAATATTTTAGCTTTTACAAACAATTAAGAGGGATGAAAACAGCACTGTATGTTCGACTAGTTTTGCACTAAAACTGTAGATAGCTGTCCTAAGAGTTGTAATTGTAATGCCCCGTTTATATGTATAATGCCTTGGAAACAAGACTATTTCCTCACAAGGTGAACGTCTTCTTTCTTATAGAAAATGTGTATAGAAACAGAATTTTACTGGAACATTTTACACAGAAAATAATCAAGAAAATCAGTATCTTCTTTGCATACAAAAAATCCAATACTGAAATACTGTTGTTTTGGGTTTATTTGTTGTTTTTTTTTTGTACGAAAATGTTGGTTCGTGCAATGCCGAAAATAATTTAAACGCAGTTTTTAGTTCTGTTTTATTAGTTCTTTTTCAATATGAAATAGTGTTATTCCGTTGATAGACTTTTTTATAGGAAGATATTGTTGTTTGCATTCTGGAACCTCCGTTCGACAGTGTTATACAAAGCCTGGAGAATTTAGTATCGGTATCCTTCGTTGGTCCCTCGAATGTTCATAGCAACTGTTATAAGCCTGTTTAAATGGTTACAAGTAAAACATAACACAAAAAACAGATTAGCAAAGTATTTAAAAAACACACACAAGAGTGAGGGGTTCTGGTCTAGCCGAGGACAACCGAGAATGATCCACCGGATATAACTCTCGTCTTACGAGCTTGTCGTCCGGTTCTATTGTGTTTGTATAAGTCTGGTACTGCCAAACAAATGTTATTTAAATTCTGTAATATACTTTGTACATAAACCGACGTAAAACTTTATGAAAGTATCATATATTTTAAATTCTAACGCCTATGTTATTTTTCGATACAAAAACACAAAACCAAAACATTTTTAATGACGTAGACTCATCGTGTATTTAATATATTGATCTCCAAACTATTTTCTCATGTAGAAAGTCTGAGCATAAACAGAACACACTGAAAAATATATATTTTCCTTTATTTTAAATACACACAAATATATGTGTTCGTTTTAGAGTGTGGGTGTGTGGTATATATCAATTCGCGCAAGTGCGAGAGAAAAGGAACAGAAATCGGTTGCAGTGAACCGGGTAAGCATGGTTTGTCCATTTGTTTTCTTTCCATTAGAATATGTGGGTTGAAACACTGATAAGTTCTGAAAATATTAATATAGCAATATAAAACTTTTTCTACAACGAAAAAGACATGTCACCGTGGATAACTCCTCGGTATAGCAATCACACATTCTTATCTATAATTTTAAATTAAATACTCGTGTACATATATCTATCTATATATCTATAAAAGTGCAGTTGTCTGTGTGTGTCTGTGTGTACATTTCCCTACGCAATAACTCTGTCAATTCTAAGTCTATGGACTTGAAATTTGATATACAGGGTATTAAGATTTGGAAAAATATTTGTGATCGGTTTTCGGCCAGAAATTTGGCTGTTAAGGAGTTCAACGATTTGACGTTAGAGAACTCTATCAAACTCCTCCGACAATTTTCAGTATAATCATTTGACATTTTAGATATAGGTTCCTTGGACATTGATCTGACTTAATAACTTTATTTAAGCCAAAAACAATAAATGTTAACGAGTGATAATACTGGCCAATTATATAAAAAAATGACCGCCTTTTTTTTCGATCAACATACACCTCCAAACACCCAGGCTACGCCGGGCTGAAATGCTAGTCTATATGTCTATAATATTGGACGTGTCTGTGTATCCCTTTGCGCGTATGTGTGTATGTGGGTCTGTGTACATTTCCCTACGCAATAATGCTGTCAATTTACAGTCTACAGTATATATATATATATATATATATATATATATATATATATATAAAAGTGAACGTGTCTGTCCGTGTGGCTGTGTACATTTTCCTACGCAATAACTCTGCCAATTTTCAATCTATAGACTCGAAATTTGAAATACGGGTTACTAAGATTTGGGAAAATCATTGTAATCGGTTTTCGGCCAGAAATTTGGCTGTAAATGGGTCAAAATTAAACTATTTGACCTTTGAGAACTCTACCAAACTCCTCTGAGAATTTTGGGTCTAAACACTTGACATTTTAGATATAGGTTTCTTTGACATGGATCTAAATTAATAACTTGATTTTAGCCCAAGACAATAAATGTTAAGGGGTCATAATACGGGTCAAATTAATAAAAAAAAAATGACCGATTTTTAATTTACTCTACATACACCGCCAAACACTCCTGCAACGCCGGGCTGAAATGCTAGTATTTCATATTTACAACTTCTAGCTCGTGTCAAAAGTAACAGCTTGTGAGCTTTCATGAACGTATCTGTCTGTGTGCCTGTGTACAGTTTTCTACGCAATAACTCTATCAATTTTCAGTCTACAGACTTGAAATTTCATATACAGGGTACTGAGATTTGAGAAAATCTTTTGGATTGGTTTTCGGCTAGAAATTCGGCTGTAAAGGGGCCAAAGTTTAACGATTTGACATTTCAGTATTCAGGGATAGGGCAAGCTTTTTAATCGATTTTTGTTGAAAGTTTTTAGTTACAAATTTATGTGTGTATGTATGTGTGTATGTCTGTCTTAAATTTTCGACAGAGACGACCGATTTTACCAAGAGCAGTATCGTTTTTAAGTTTGACCTTTCAGACGATAAATATTGAAAAATTGGCTAAAAACATTAATATCTTTACCTTCAATTGAGCACTTTTCTACAGGGGATAGCTTTTTCGCCTATATTTTTGAAAGCCATCCTCTCCTTTCGATTGTCTGGCCTTAATTTAAACAAAATTCACTTCCTGCTTTGCGGTGGTCGTAACAGCAAAGACGTCAGGGATTCTTCCGTTTTCTTTCCTCCTTCCCGTTACGGGTTTGAGCCTGCCTTCCTACTACCACTAGTTTTTTTTTCTCAATATACACATCCAAACACCCAGGCAACGCCGGGCTGAAATGCTAGTATTGCTATAAAAGTGAAAGTGTATGTCTGTGTGTCTCTCTGTGTACAGTTCCCGATACAATAACTGTCAATTTTAAGTTTACAGACTCAAAATTTGATATACAGATTATCAGGATTTGGAAAAAACTTTGTAATCCGTTTTCGGCTAGAAATTTGGCTGTTAAGGGGTCAAAGTTCAACGATTTGACGTTTGAGAACTCTACTAAAATCTTCCGACAATTTTGGGGATAAACACTTGAAATTTTAGATATAGGTTCCTTGGAAATGGATCTAACTTAATAACTTGATGGGAGCCCACAACAATAACTGTCAAGTTGTCATAATAGGGACCAAAGTTAAAAAAATTGACCTCTGCGCTCTCTATCAAATTACTCAGACAATTCCTGGTCTAAACATTCGAAATTTTACATAAAGTGTATTCAGAAATAGGGCAAGCATTTTAATCGATTTGCGTCGAAAATCTGAGCTACTAATATATAAATGTATGAATGTATGTTTACAAGTGTGCCTAAAACTTTCGACAGAGCCGCCAGATTTTCACAAGATCGGTATCGTTTTGTACTTCGACCCTTCAGACGTCAAATACCGAAAAATTGGCTAAAACATTCATTTCTTCACTCTCAACTTGGCACTTTTCTGCAGGAAGCGGTCGCTTTTTTCACCAATATTTTCGAAAGTCATCCCTCTTTTCGATTGTCTAGCCTTATTTACAACTTACATAACTTCCGGTTTGCGGACGTCACGTTTTTTTCCACGTTCTTTTCCTCCTTCGCGGTACGGCCTCGAGCCTGCCATCCTTATACAATTTTTTTTCTCAACATACACCTCCACACACCCGGGCAATGCCGGGTACCCATGCTCGTATATATAATAAATTTTTACTATTATAATTAAATAATTGCAGACACTAGTGTGTTATCCTTTCGGGAATCTTCAGTGCAGGGTGTCACGATTAACAATAGTCGACGGATTCGAACTCGGCAACACGAGCCATCTCTGGCTCGATTAGCAGACCGTATCAAATCGGCTACAATTCACCGTGTGAAATTACGTCAAATTTAAATTTTTAATTTTAAATCTTCTTTACGGTATACGATGACCTATGCATAAGAGCTAATATATATATATATATATATATATATATATATATATATATATATATATATATATATATATATATATATATATATAGCGTGCCAGGAGGTGAAAAACATCCAATAAAGTGCTCGATCGTGTATATGAGAGTTTAAGATACAATATTTATTACGACACTATATATAAATCGTGCCATTGGTTTCATTACGACGAATCAACCATAAGTTGGAAACAGTCAGCGTAAATTCATCAGCGACAATTGAAAAACTGAAAACAATGCGAAGTGAAAAACAGAGAAAAATACGTTAAACGAACGTTTAAGATTCAGAGTTTCAAAATTTAAAAACATAACGTAAATATCGACACCAATACATTATAATTATGGAAGGAAGAAAGCGCGTGTATATATATAAGTGTATGAGTGGGTGGGTGTGTGTAAGAGAGGGAGAGAGTGTGTGCGTGTGTGTGTGTGTGTATGCGTATGTATGCGCCCGCCCGTTTGTATATATGTATGTGTAGCGGGGGGTGTTATGGAAAAACCTCTCTAAAAGGTAAATGTCCTGTTTAAACGATCACATAACTCCATATAATTAAGGGCACGGCAATTAACGGTAATAAATGTATAATGAAATAAAGTATGAACATATTAATTTAAATAAAATTTAGGATGGCATTAAAATAAAAAGTAAAGATAAAAAATAAATAATAAAAAATATAAATAAATAATCATAAATAAATAAATCTTTAAAAGAATTATTATTTTTTTTTACATTATTAAATTTTAAATTAAAGGGAGAAATTTAAAATAATTGAAAATAATTAAGGTAATTTTTAAATAATTTATCTCATAGAAAATAACACTTAAGGACCATCAGCACACACACATACACATATATATACACACATACACAAATATATATGTATATATATACATATAAATACATGTATAAAAGATATATATATATAAATATATATATATATATATAGATAGATAGATAGATAGATAGATAGATAAATCTACGTATAAATACACTAGGGGGATGGAGAAGGAATGGGGGGAGGGAGAAAAGGGAAACGGAAAGGTTGCGAGGTTCTCCCCACCAGACCTCGCAACCTTTCCATTTCTCTTACCATACCACGTAATTTTACTCACTTTCTTTTACTTTTTTCCAGTAACCTTTTACCTTGAAAGCAATCCAAGTCTTCTCCCTCCCCCAGTTATATTATACGCAGATTTATCGTTTATAAAATTGTTATAACTATTGTTATTGTATTAATATAAATGGTAATATTATTATTTTCAATTGATTTTTATTTTTACTTTATTACCTTTTTACCTTAATATTTTTATTTCTTTATTTTTTACTTAATATATTATCACCACTGTCATTAATATTATTGTTATTTTTATCATTATTGTTATTATTGTTATTGTTATTATTATTATATTATTATTATTATGATTATTATATGTGTATAAATGTGTGCATATATGTATGTATGTATGTGTGTGTATGCACATATGTATATATGTATGTATATATGTACATATATGTATATATATGTGTGTGTATGTATATGTGTATGTGTATATGTGTATATATGTATATATTTATATGTGCTGATGGTCCTTAACTGTCATTTACTATTGGATACTTCTTTAAAAATTACCTTAATTATTTTTTAATTATCTAAAATTTCTCCATTAAATTGAAGATTTAAAAATGTAAAAAATAATATTAATTATTTTAAAATTTTTATTTATGTATTATTATTTATTTATATATTTTATTATTTATATTTTATATTTTATCTTTACTTTTTATTTTTATTGCATCCTAAATTATATTTAAATTAATATATTCATGCTTTATTTCATTATACGTTTTTTTTTACATAATGATCACCACTTATCAAGGCCCAGAACCCACTCAGGGATAAGGGTTATTGCAAGTACATTACGTTAGTTTGGAGATTTGATGAAGTGTTTTATAAAGGGGGCGGTTCAATAGGAATTTGTTAACGTTGGACTTGAACACATCCAAGTTGTAGTCCGGTGGGAAGCAGGCAGACAGAACAGCTTTGTTCATGGAATCCGCGTTTTGATTTACGCACAGATATAGAGTGGGGAAAATTTTTCACAGTGGATTCAGCTAGACGGGTGTTTTTCGTGAAAGATTGGCGAGGGGGGACCAGAGATTGGAGTTCAGACGAGCACCTGCCATGGAAATAATGATAAAACAAGGATAGGCTCGCAACGTCTCTTCTGTGGGAGAGAGGTTGCAGGGTAGAGAAAAGGGCATCCCCCACTAAGCCACGAAGTCCATTTTGTACTCTGCCAAGGCAGGATAGGCTGTTTTTAGCAGCTCCTGCCCAGATATGGCAACAGTATTCCATACTTGGACGTATTTGGCTTTTATATAGATAGAGAATTACATCAGTAGTGAGATATCTTCTGGAGCGCTAGAAGGATCCCACCATCTTTCCAGCGACCTTGGCAACAGACTTGATGTACGTGTTCCATTTCAGATCAGGAGTAAAGGTCAAACCCAGAAGCTTGTCAAAACACACGGGGCCTCACCCAGACGAGAGCCATCCACCACAATTGATGCCAGCTGGGGATCAGAGCGTTGATGATGTAAGGGTAGCAGTTTGGTTTTGGATGCATTAAAGGTAACCATCCACATCTTCCACCACTGAACCACGCGCTCGAGATCAGAGGAGAGAGAATCAGAGAGAACTTTATAATTTACAGTCTTTGATGTGTTGCCGTAGATGGTCGTGTCATCAGCATCGATATCAACGAATGATTTAAGTATGTGTTTAGGGAGGTCATTGATGTAGTTCAGGAAGAGAGTTGGGCCCAGGATTGACCCCTGGGGGACTCCAGCATTTATATTGCAGGCCTCCGATTTTTGTCCATCTACCACTACTCTTATGAGTCTATCGAAGAGAAATGATTTAATGATTGAGAAAACATTACCAGTTATACCGTAGCTGGAAATCTTGTGAAGTATACCCTTATGCCATTCCTTGTCGAAGGCCTTTGATATGTCAAGAGCAATTGCCCTAGAAAGGAAGCCTTTGTCAAGAGATTCACTAATCCTGTGGGATATAACCGTCAGCACATCTGCGGTAGATCTTGCAGAGCGGAAACCATATTGTGTGTCACTAAGAAGGTTATTCCTGCTGAGGTGGTTGACTATTTCTCTATTTAATATGGATTCCAGCAACTTACTCATAACACACAGGAGACTTATTGGTCTGTACTGAGAGGGAGATGAGTTATCACCTGAATTCTTAAATACAGAGCAAACTGATGAGGTCTTCCAGGAAGTCGGAAAGCACTTCTTCTTAAGGCAGCGCTTAAATAGTTTCGTAATATGGGAGCAAGTTCTGATTGAAGCTTTTTTAACACTATAATTGGGATGCCATCAGGGCCAGTTGCTTTACTGAAATCTAGGTTCTTGATTAGCTTGCACGGATATTTGTATGTTAGCTTGTTCTGTGTTATAAGAGCTAATATGGAGAGTTGATGGCCTTCGTCGCATAGGGTAGTATTAGCTGCAAAATTCTTTGCAAATAATTTGGCCTTGTCTGACGCTGACGAGATGACCTCTTGTCCATTGATAATGGTTGGGATAAAACGCGCACTTCTGTTCAGGATCCTATTTGTTATTTGCCAAAACTGGTGCGAACCAAGCCGCTGATCAGCTACGTTGGATTTAACAGACTGGGCATATAGCTGTCTTGCATTTTTATTAATCTTTTACAGTTGTTGCTGGCTTTCCTGAAAGCAGCTTTAGTCTCAGTGCATCTATTATATTGGTAGCTATGGAAAAAGCGATTTCTATGCGCGATAGCAGCAGCACATTATGGGGAGAACCATGGCTGGCTGTTAGGTTTTTGTTGGAATTTTTTTAGATGGTATGAATTGATCTATGCCTACAACTAACCATTCGATCAGATCTGATACTATAGAGGACACTTCCTTTTTAAACATTGAATGCAGAGGTAATTCAGATATGAATGTACGGAAGCTATCCCAGTCAGCCATAGAGTATCGGTATAGAGTACGGTGGAGGGGTACATCTGGGGACTTCTTACATTTCGTTTATCTTAACTGATACGACGGAGTGGTCGGAGGATCCTAGAGGAGAATGAACGGAACACCAACTGAGCTCAGGGGAAGTTGAAAGAAAAAGTTCTAGGAGGCTTGCATATTGACCGGGTGTATCGGGCACACGGGTGGGTTCGCGAACAATCTGAGTGAGGTCATAAGCTATGGCAAAATCATGACAGAACCTCCCCTCATCATCTGTCTTATTTGAATGGGTCAGCCATTCCACATTATGGACGTTGAAATCACCACAAATGTGGATGTTAGCCGAGGGATTAGAAGACAGTATGCGGTCTATTTTCTCAGATATGCTCTTAAAGATAGTAACTCCGCTGTTGTGGTGCCGATAGAGGGCAAATATAAATGCAGTGGTGTTAGCAAGTGCAACCCTGAAGCACATATAGGGTAAATTAGGATCTTCTCTAGAGATATCCCTGCCACACGGGAAGCCATCCTTAATGTAGGCACATATTCCATGCTCATGGCGACCTTGGGGGTCAGATTTACCTGTAAAATTAGAGTATCCTTTAATTATGAACTCATCTAGGGAAGTGGTCCTCCCTATTCCAGTTTCACTTACAAATAATATGTTCGGTTTCGTCTCCTGTAATTGGGTTTCAACCTCTGGAAGATTGGAACGTAGACCCCAGGTGTTGGAGAAGGAGACCTGGTAGTATGGGTCTACGTTGGAAGATGGGGTTTTAGGTTTAATCGAGTTTATTTTCTGGAGAAATTTCATGTTGAGGTTTTGGGATTTGTGGAATAGGTCGGCATACTTGGTTAGAGCAGTACAGAGAGGGAAAGTAAGAGAGAAAAAGACAGGATTTTTTTGTAGCACAGGAAAAGGTTAAGCCGTAACAATTACCCACTAGTATGCCATCGAGAGGCCCCACCAGAGACTACTGCATGGTCCAGATCCACTCACCAAATGGCAATACAGCAGTCCCAGTACGTTGCGCCTGCTGATAGGACATCCTCCTTTGTGGTTAATCCAAGTTTCGGGTCCCTATCAGGCGGGTAACGCCAGCCCAGACAAAACGTTTACCTCCAGCACCCTTACTAGTGACATGGCCACAAGGACAGCAGAGACAGAAAAATTTATGACATCTCAGACTACTGGTCACCAAGTACTACCGACTTTTAAGCAGCTTTTTCTTCACCCCTTCTAAGAAAAAACACTCATTGAATGAGGACTAAGGGACAAAAAAGGATGAGCGAGAGTTACTGGAGCTGCGGATAACACATCACTGTATTATCTTCTCTCCATTATTACCGTTAATTGTCATACCCTTAATTATATCGGGTTATGTGTTCGTTTAAACACGACATTTACAGAGAGGTTTTTCCATACCCCCAGCTAAATATTCAAATATACAAACGCATGAGCGCCCACACATACACATACACACGCGTGTGCACACACACACACGCTCATACACTTATACACACACGCACTTTCTTCTTTCCATAATCATAATCTATTGGCGGCGATATTTACGTTACGTTTTTAAACTTTGAAACTCTGAGTCTTAAATGCTTCTTTTTTCTGTTTTTCACTTCGCATTGCTTTCAGTTTATCAACTTCCGCTGATGAATTTACGCTGACTTTTTCCAACCTATTATGGTTGATTCGTCGTAATGAAACAAATGGTACGACTTTGAAATATGTATATATAATGTTGTAATAAATATTGTATATATATATATATATATATATATATATATATATATATATATATATAGGGGGTGGTGGCCCGTGTGTGTGTGTGTGCGTGTGTGTATGTACGTGTGTAAACACACACATATATTACATTTAGTAATACGACGAATAGAAATGACATCAATCGTATTCATTCCGTTTATTGGTCTATATATTTTCATGCCTTATGCAATATTCAAGCAATAATGAAGATGATAACAGCAAATAATAAACAATGTATATTTTAGAAGCTTAAATAGCACAAGTCCTGAACATAACAAATAGCATTTATATTTTTTGCATAGTTATTATTGCTTGACTTATTTATACTAACATATTGAAAAGTTTACTGTGAATGCATACATTTGCAAATATACACTTAGATTCACACACACGAAGTTACACACGCACACACATACACACACACACATATATATAATATTTCTTTCATTTCATTTGGTATCTTTTAACAACTCCTTCTGATATTTTCTTAAGTAATAACTTGTACATTTCTGTTGACTTCTTTTTTGCTCTATATTTTTGGCGCCTTTTATCGTCATCTCGTCTGGGTCATTCTGACACTGACTTTTCTATTTTGAATTCAATTCAATCACCATTAAATGTTTTAATTTTTTCTCTCTTCTTCTTCATTCACTTTTTCTACCATCTTCTTCACTCATTTTTCTTTGCCTCGGGAGCCGAATCGAACGCATATCTTATCTTTCATTTAATAATATTAATGGAATTCTTTCCCCATTTCCTTGTACTTATTTGTGACTCATTCCACGAATTTCCACCTTTTGGATTATTTTGGACCATCTTCTATTTACGCGATTACTTGTGCGAATGGAAATTTAACTAACTTTCTTGGATTTGCATTTGTGAACTTTATCGTCATTGAATACTTTACCTTTCAGCAGACTATCCATTCACGTGAAATCATTTTTTGCTTCACCCTATTTCATCTGCTTCACTTATTGTTATCAAGTAACGTATTTGCCTTACTTGTAGTTTAATACCACTCTGTTGTATCAGTTAAGATAAAAATGAAATGTAATAAGTCTTCAGACGTACCTCTCCATCGTACTGTATATCGATATTATATGGCTGACTGGGATAGCCTCCGTACATTCATATCTGACCTACATCTGCATTTCATTTTTGCCAAGAACTTTGCAGCTGATTCTACCCTATGCGACAATGACTATCAACTCCCTGTATTTCCTCCTATAATAGACAACACGCTATGCAACATACAACTATCTGTGCGTGAGGTCGCCAAGCTAATCAAGAACCTTGATTCCAGTGATGCAACTGCCCCTGATGGCATTCCAGTGCTGAAAAAGCTCCAACCAGATCTTGCCCCCATACTTACAAAACTGTTTAAGCATTGTCTTAAGAAGAAGTGCCTTCCAACACCCTGGAAAACCTCATCAGTATGTCCTGTATTTAAGAAGTCAGATGAAAAGTCATATCCCTCTCACTACAGACCAATAAGTCTCCTGTGTGTCATGAGTAAGTTGTTGGAATCCATATTAAATAAAGAAGCAGTTAACCATCTCAACGAAAACAACCTTCTTAGTGACACACAATATGGTTTCCGCTCTGCAAGATCTACAGCAGTTGTGCTAACGAGTGTATCACATACGATTAGTGAATCTCTTGTTGACAAAGGTTTCCTTTCCAGGCCAATTGCTCTTGACATATCGATGACCTTCGATAAGGTATGGTATAAGGGCCTACTTCACAAGATTTCCAGCTACGGTATAACTGGTAATGTTTTCTCAATCATTAAATCATTTCTCTCTGAAAGTGTCAGTTAATGGGCAGAGATCAGAGGCACACAGTATTAATGCTGGAGTTCCCCAGGGGTCAATCCTGGGCCCAACTCTCTTCCTGATCTACATCAATGATCTCCCAAAACACATACTTAAATCATTCGTTGACATCTATGCTGATGACATGACCATCTATGGCAACACATCAAAGGCCGTAAATGACAAAGTACTCTCTGATTCTCTCTCCTTGGATCTTGAGCGCGTGGTACAATGGGGGAAGAGGTTATTAGTCACTTTTAATGCATCTAGAACCAAGCATCTATCTTTACATCATTAACGCTCTGATCCCTATCTGGCATTAATTGAAATGGATGATTTTCATCTTGGGGAGGCTCAATGTTTTTACAAGCTTCTGGGTTTGACCTTTACCTCTGATCTGAAATGGAACACGTACATCAAATCTGTTGCCAGGGACGCTGGGAAAATGGTGGGATCCTTCTAGCGCTCCAGAAGATATCTCACTACTAATGCAATTCTCTATCTATATAAAAGTCAAGTACGTCCAAGGATGGAGTACTGCTGCCATGTCTGGGCAGGAGCTGCTAAAAACAGCCTATCCTGCCTTGGCATAGTACAAAATAGACTTCGTGTCATAGTGGGGGATGCCCTTTTCTCTTCCCTGAAACCTCTCTCCCACAGAAAAGACGTAACGAGCCTGTCTTTGTTTTATTGTTATTTCCATGACAGGTGCTCGTCTGAGCTCCAATCCCTCGTCCCCCTCGCCAATCTTTCACGAAAAACACCCGTCTGGCTGAAACTACTGTCAATAATTTTTCCCACTCTTTATCTGTGCCTAAATCTAAAATAGATTCCATGAGCAAAGCTTCTTTCTTTGCACTGCACGCCTATGGAACTCTCTGCCGCTTGCCTGTTTCCCACCTTACTACAACTTGTACATCTTCAAGTCTAACATAAACAAACACCTCACAAACCGCCCCCTTAAGTAAGACACTCTATCAAAACCCCCAATACTAATGATTACTACAATACTATCTCATCGATTACTGTACACGCAATAACCCTTATCCCTGAGTTGCCTTCAAGCCTTGATAAGTGGTGACCCCCATGTAAAAAAACAAAAAAACTTTTGCAAGCAAAATCCGATCCCGCATTTTGCTTAATCCTACCCACTGATGAAAAGGAAAGTATTTATTCGAAACTTCGTGGATTAAGGACTATCCACTTATTTAGTGTCTCCTTTTTAAATTAAATATGTTTTTAACTCTTTTTAAAGTGTTTTTAACTATTTGCTCTTATATATATATATATATATATATATATATATATATATATATATATCTTTCTATTAGCGTAATGCGAAGTTATTCCGTTTAAAATAAACAAATGAAACACTCTATAATTAACAGTTAAATGTTTATGCACAGGCATGTAAAGGCAATAGTTACGAGCGCTGATTGCATAATAATATTAAAAGAATTGCTGAATACCAACCGGGTTGTTTTATATCGGCTTTATAGTTCGGGATATGTGCTCGTCTAGCGATAGTTTTATTTTGTGATATTCCGTTACCCTCTGATTTTGGAAAAGTATATTATTATTATTATTATTATTATTATTATTATTATTATTATTATTATCATTATTATTATTATCATCATCATATATATATTCAAGCAACTATTCTTGAATAGCAGGAAGTGTTTTACTTAATGAGTTTTTTGTAACTTTTAAATGTTTCGGATTATTATTCTTATTTCTCGGTTGAATCTGTGCATAAAGTTCCATAATCGTCTTAGTCCATCCGTTATTTTTTCTTTTCGCACGTACTTTCAACTTATTTCCGCAATCCTCTTCCGGTATTTTTTATTACGTCTTAGTTAAAAATCTGGATGGTTTTATATGCTTCAGTTAAAATTACATTCCAATTACTTGAAATAGTTCAGCATCTCGTGTGTATAAAATATACGTTTTTAACGTGTTAAGAAGTGTCTAAAATGGAGGTACAATGATTTATAGGTGTGATTTACAAAATGATATAGAATTTACAGTTTTTTGTTTTTTTTTAATAAACTTTACATTACACCATATATATAGATGTACATATATATAACATTATATCAATATATGTGCATAGACACACACGCATATATATATATATATATATATATATATATATATATATATATATATATATATATATATATATATATTGAATGATATTGTACCCAAAAATGGTTGTGTGTCCATTACATTGTCCAGACGATTGCTACTACATCTTTCCGATACAAGCTCGATTTGCCACTCCTTAAAACACATGGCTGCTCACATTCCCTGTTTAGAAAGTTTCTAGTTGAAAGCACAATGTATTCAAACATTAAAAAATAAAATTACTGGAATCACTATGTATAAGTATTAAACATTAACAATGTAAAATAAACAATGTAAATTTTGAAAATAGTAATACCATTTTAAACTGCTTGGGTACGTAAACATCCAATATATATATATATATATATATATATATATATATATATATATATATATATATATATATATATATATATCCCTGTTTGTGTGTGTTTGTGTGTGTTTGTGCACGTGCAGTTTCAATTGTCTTCTCTCTATGTGATATTATTACTCATCCATTTTTCACCATTCCTCTAAACAGTATTATTTGTAGTATTGTCATGGCTAAATTATTTTTATTAGGACAGGTTATTATGATTATTCTATTGTTTTAATTATTTTTCCATTTTAGTCTTCATACTTTAGTCATTATTTACAAGGACTGCAAATACATCAGAATATATAGCATAATAAAACTTGAAACTATTATTAAGATATCGTCCAAAATATCTATAATGTCTTCCATTTCTTATGATGTTAATATGGGCATACCATCCACTTACAAGCGGCTCCTTTTATTTCGTGTGCATTGATGTCGAGTGTCAGGTTCGTAGGTCTAGATGAATTTCGGCAAACATTATGTGAAATAAATTTCGCCCATGACTCGCCTTTCGCAAATGTCGATCGATTTGTTTCTCCTGCACATAATATAATATGACGGTATATGGAATATAGGAATTCGTAAATAAAAGTGCGCATGCTCACGAGACATCGATCATCCAGCATTTCGGTCATCCATCTATCCTTTTCTCTTTTTTTCTTATCCCTTTCTCTCTTTACATCTCTCTTTCTCTTTCTCTCTCTGTTCTTTTAATAATTTTTCTCATCACGGTTTCTTTTATTTTCTAGCCACCATCATATATATTCTGCTTCGTTGTGATAAGAATGCAGTAAATTGGGTATCTTCCAAATACCAATATGATACGACTGAATCACAGTTTTGTCCCATATGCAGGAATGATTTCCCTACGGTCAATGGACTCTGATATATAAACGACTACTTTTTCGGCAAAGTAAGAGGAGGCCTCCGACCGCCTTTGATATCCGCTTCGTTTCATTTATTTTCTTTTACATAGATTACATCAACGTGTTTATTTATAGTATCGAACTATCAAATAAATCAGGGAGAGCTACATAATAAATTTCTATAACTGGAGTTTGAAAACATAAGAAAAATTACATTTTTCAAAATAATTATAAATCTTTTCCGTTTTGTGATGAATTACTCGCAGACCTACACTATCGGCCAATGTTTTATTTGATTATGAAATTAAACTACAGATAGTTTCATAAATCTGTACACGAATAGCATGAATTAAGCAGCCATGAAATTTGCTGGATTCATATTAACTAGGTTAGATATTATGCAAACAAAAAAAACTGGCATACTGATGTAGAACATTGTGTAGTTTTGTCATTTGTTACTCGAATGTGCATAGCGTATTTTAGGTGTGCATTTTCGTGTTTTTTAAAAATAATTTGAGAAAGGTTGAATATAATATAATATACTAATATAAAATACAGTATTTTCCTGAATTAACACATTGAAAAAGGTATGTAATTCTAGTTACAAGAAAAACTGAAACTTTACAATTGCATTAGAGTTGCAGATGCTAAACAATATTTGCCAAGTTTGGTAAAGTAATACCAGTATATTTTAAACAATGACTCCCATTACTTTATTACATTTCTATTAAGAAAGTATCTATATTTTATAGGATAACCACATCAGCTGATTGCATCTCATTAGATCACCGAATTAAAGTGAGTATGAGCAAGTTACCAAATTGACGATATATTGGGAATATATGGTGGGACACGTAGACATCTCTTTAACGAAACGTTGCTGTTCTTACTGTAAAAAGGTGAATCAGTAGAGCTTTGATCCAAACTCAATTTATGCATGTTAATAATAGTACATTTCGGTAGGGTCAAATTTACTGATTGAATACCCGCGTTTCATTTTACCTCGTATTTATAATTCAATATATTGTTATGAATAGCAGTTGATAAAATCTAATGTATATTTTGGCAAGATAGAGGTTAGTGACTTTCTTCCCTGAACTATGCAGATTAGCCTATGAAAAGTACCGCTATCGTATAACATTGCCTGGTATATTTGAATGGTAATCTCTGTTAGCTGAAATAACTTTATTCATTTATAAATATTCAACAAGCAGATGTAAATATTTCTTTTTAAACTAACCAAAAGATGTGAAATAATATTTTGCATAATTATCCTGAATTTGCCAACAGATTTTGCGATACATTAGTCCTAATCTAATTCTTGCAATGTAAAAATCCCGCGTGAAAATTAAAATATGTGTATTAAAATAGAGATAATGTTCAATAGCATAATACACAGTGTACAGGCTCAGGCGCTTCTATTTAAAACAAAATACTCTGTACGTAAAAGATTAGAAATCCAGTAAGAGATCTGATGAAATATAGATATCAAGTTTGTTAAAACAGTTAAAACCATTTTTAAAGACATTTTAACAGGACAAAATAAAGGATTCCTTATAATTTATTAATCACTTGAAGACCTTTAATTTAAAAATGGAAAATCCATCCCTGACTCGACGCATTTTAACAGTTTAGTAGTAATGGTAGTAAACATTATGTCGAGGGTAATTCATCCAATACATGTTTAAAAAAACAAATTAAAATTAATTTGTGTTAAATTTCATGCAGATCTGAATAACTCGAATTTTTATGCGAAATGTGGTGCTCTAAACAATCCCCTTTTGAATAAACATTAGAAATGTTAAACACATTTTATTTCAGGTATATTTCTTAAATGATTTATAATTATATTTGACTTCTACTACAATAGAATTATTTGAATTTTCATGATGGAGTTCTACCCAGGGCCGAATTAAATAAAATATAAACCTAATCATGTATCCTGACGGGCTGCAAATGTGTTTTAAACATAGAAGAAATTATTGCGATTAGTGAGATGGATTACTTAGAATGATGGTGTAAAGTATACTACAACTGTATAATTTTCGTATCAGTCCTGTATTGAGTTGATACCATTTGAATTACATTGAATATTTCATCGATTTTTTTAGTTTACATAATCTTAGTAGTTCGAATTAAAGGTTTATTGTTTGTTTTATTTAAAATATAATCTTTTTTATAATATTAATCAACGTATACAAAAATATTAGTAACATAATTAAGTACATGTACATCACTCGACGGATCAATTAGTTGTAACAAAAGATTATAAAATTATAAATATATTTAATAATAGTTTCATAAAATATGTTAAATTTAAAAACGTTTACTGTAACAATGTAAATTTTCGATTGGATTTATTAACATAATATAGCATTAAACAGGTAATATATAAATTTATTTCCTCTGAACCTCTAATATTTATCTTATTTTGAATTACAGTAGCTACCTCAAATATACAGAATTACACTCCAACAACCCGATCACCAACGGAAATTATAGTTTACTATGAAAATGTTACCGAGAAAAACAACACAAATTAGAACCTTTATCGTACCACTGAAAATAAAATTGAGCCATCTTAAATCACACTCGAACCACGACGTTCAAACAGAAAAAATAAGATCACAACTCCACTCATGGTTTACACAAAGAGAAAGAAATACTGATACACATGCTAGTATCTTACGCATCTACAAAGCTACTATTTATCGATAACTTTGTTATGTTCGTTACATATCGGCTACTCCACCGATTAAGTGTCTCTCTTATTATTCATGACAGAAAGATGACTTACATCTAATGTCTCCTATCAACAAGGTTACATCTTCTGTTCTAGGGACGCATTTTTATAATCCTTTGTTTTTTTTGTATATGTATACACACGCACGTACACCCCCCCCACACACACACACAAACACGCACACACACACACACACACACACATATATATATATATATATATATATATATATATATATATATATACTTAATCAGGCATTGTTAAAGACACTAGGAAACTTCTGCTTTGTAAAACCTATTCTTACTTTTTCAATTTTTCGTATTATTTTTTTAGTATATACGTCGAAAGTATGGATGTATGGTCCTAGCATTTTTCTTCTCGGAGTGTCCGCGGGTTTTTATAACTTTTAACTTTTCCTGTAATCATCTACAGGAAGTTGAGTGAGAGCCTCGCTAGGAATTAAGGATATATTTATATAAATAATAGCTTCGTTGCCAGTTAAAGTTCGAATGAGAGTCGGTGGGTCTGCTGGCGGTGGTGGGGAAGTTACTATCATGAGAAAAGGGAGAACATGCCAGTTATAGGGTCAGTAGCAGAAGCATGTTGGGTTTGAAGGGGAGAGTTATCCGAGGTACCAAACGCGACTTGATTAAGGGTAGGTTTTTGCGTTTTTATATAAATAGCTCCAAAGATGTTTAGCTTGTTAACATTTGTTTCGTGTTGTAGTGTGTTTGTGTTGGTGATTAAAATTTCTCTGAAATTCGAGGGGACAGTAATGTATTTCATGTAAGTGATAGAATATAACACTAGATTCAACATTATGGTAGGTAATGCGACGGGATAATGTGATAGTGGTATGTCCGAGTATGTCCGACATAACTATTTGTTGCATTGTTGCTACAGGAGTCACGGCACTAGATCGCATATGTTGTGTAGCAGGGGGCTCATATTGGGGACGTATATAACGGTGATGATGACAATTCTTAGGGGGCATTTATAACAGTACTTATAACACATATAGAGAGGAGGCGATACTTCACTTATGATTGTGGTGAGGAGGACACATAATACTTTGGAGCGTTATACAAAGTTCGTTATAAGATGATGACCTTTATCTTTTTTGTTGTAAGGAATGACGACACGACACAGCAGTTACAACACAGTTGGCTCCTTTATTCTTCAATCGGTCGGCCTATTGGTGGTGTTAGGTGTTAAAACTTTGATTTACATGATCTATTTTCCTCCCTTCGCTCATAAGGGGCTCTCCTCTCCAACTGACTCTAACTCATCAACTGATCAACTCTTGACTGACCAACTCACCAACTAACTTCTAACTTCGAAGCTTTAGATTCCTATATTGAGAAATCTCCTTTGTTTTTGACGCCAGAAGTGTGTTTTTTAAACGTGCCTAATCTTCACGTGGCTTTACATGTTTGTCCAAACACATTTTGGCAAACAAAATGCTCTTCAATTCTTATTCTAACCAATTTTTAACAATATAATTTTAATTTGCATTGTCCATTCTTTTAACTGACATATTTAATATTCAGATCTCTAAAAGAATGGACAATCAACTCTATTTCCGACATAAACATTATTTAAATATTTAAAATAGAATTTACAATAGACTTAATTTATAACATTCCATTCTCCATTATCTTTAACACTAGCATACAGGGTTCGATTCTAACTTATCCTAATATAATTCTCACTTATCTACTATGCCTTCTTACTTACATGATAAGGGGACAGCCCTTTTTTTGTAACACTCCTAAGGGACATTCAAACTGATATATGACGTTGGTGCGTCCAAGTGGTTTTATAGTTAGGGAGATTGTTTTTATTAACTAAGTTTTGGGGTTTTAAATTTTTTATAATAAATTATGAGTCTAATTTTATTGCTGTCAACGGGGAAGATGTATATATAGACGATGTTTGCTTTAGATTTTTCGTAGATACATCTTCCCCGTTGACAAAAAAAAAAACATTCGACTCATCACTTACTATAAAAAAATTGTAAACCCAAACTTTTGTTATGAAAACTACTCCCTCTTCTATCTAAAACTTCTTGAACATTATCTATCAGTTTAAATGCCCCTTGGAAGAAATTAGCACATTTTAATTATACGTGTATTTGTTGAGAATAAATAAATAGTATTTTATGTACCAGCAAAGACGTACAAATAACGAGGATAAAACTGATGTTCAGTAAACTGACATGCTCACAAGAATTACGGTCTTTAAACTTATTCTAGAAAATGCATTTTGCATTTTCAGAATACATCAATCATCCGTCAATACTCCTATATTATGACATTTTTTACAGTGTGAACTCTGTCTCAAACACTTTATAAAGAGATTTGTTGCTATATAGCCTTAGATTTCTTACTTGTGCGAATATTCAATCTTTAATTAACATCGTTCAGTCCATAGCACAGATAATTATCTTCGTCGGCAATTGTATCAAATTGATTGACGATGTCTGAGCAATTGTGGTTTCTGACTGAAGAGTACGGCTGGATGACACTTCACTCCAGATGATATAACAACCACGAGTAACAACTCCTCAGATTCTTCAATATAAGACAATATAATCGTAGAGCATTTATAGCTATTGCAGAATTTCCCGCTATATAATATTTAATAATGAACGTTTACAGTTTTACGGTTATAAAGCAGCTTTGTTGAACAAATAGTGTCACGTCAGCTAGAACTAGACCCTCTAGCGTACAACCCCCCTATAAACTATCTCATGAAACAAGATGTGAAAACCATTGAAAGAGTTTATGTCTTTTACGTTAAGTTACATAAACTCAATATCACTCGGCTATGACTATTTTACTTCTCTCATTATTTTCAGCAATGTAATGATATCTTGAAATCTATACGGTGTTATGAAAATAGTCTATTATATCATCAATAAATAACGATGTCGCATTTTCCCGTTATTCATATTTTAATAGGTGACAATATCGAAAATGATTTAAAAGAAATCGAATATTTTAAATAATCTATTTTTATCAAATTTATTGCTGTTGTAATGATATTAAACAGACTTATTTCAGATAATCTATAATAGTATTTACACTGTATTTAATTTAATGTACGTATATATATATATATATATATATATATATATATATATATATATATATATATATATATATATACCCGATGAACTATGTTATAAAACGAGTTGCTCAATACGATTATTTTAAGAAACATACAGTTGACAATCATTATATGCTATGAAAACCATAGTATGTGTTTCGAAAGTAATGGCAAATAAAAAAGATTAGTAAAACTTTCGTTTTAATCAATTGAAAAAAAATGTTATGTTTTACAGTAATATAAGTATATTGTATATTTTTTTGAATAATTCTCGTTATTCTTCTTTAATACTGGATATACATGTATTTAAAGTTTATCACTTGAAGAACAGCTGTTTAATATAATTTGTAGATATTCAATGGCTACATATTGAGTTCAGAAAACGAAAAATCGGCTGGATGACACTTCACTCCAGATGATATAACAACCACGAGTAACAACTCCTCAGATTCTTCAATATAAGACAATATAATCGTAGAGCATTTATAGCTATTGCAGAATTTCCCGCTATATAATATTTAATAATGAACGTTTACAGTTTTACGGTTATAAAGCAGCTTTGTTGAACAAATAGTGTCACGTCAGCTAGAACTAGACCCTCTAGCGTACAACTCCCCTATAAACTATCTCATGAAACAAGATGTGAAAACCATTGAAAGAGTCTATGTCTTTTACGTTAAGTTACATAAACTCAATATCACTCGGCTATGATTATTTTACTTCTCTCATTATTTTCAGCAATGTAATGATATCTTGAAATCTATACGGTGTTATGAAAATAGTCTATTATATCATCAATAAATAACGATGTCGCATTTTCCCGTCATTCATATCCATTTATATATATATATATATATATATATATATATATATATATATATATATATATATATATATATATATATATATATATATACGCATCGGGAAACCCTTATGTTCTATGATGTTGATATATATATATATATACATATACATATATATATATACATATATATATATACATATATATACATATACATATATATACATATATATATATATATATATTATATATATATATATATATATATATATATATATATATATATATATATATATATAGCCAACTTATTTACTCGGAAGAAAAGCGCACTGCATTACGTAACTGTCTCCTCCTAGATAGATTTGCAACGATTTATACGAAACTGAATCCAATGCTCCTTGTTATTTTAAATTGCCATGACTCCTACTTGAAAGATGAAATTATCTTCCCTCAATAATAGAAACCCACTTTTTACCTTCAACTTTATTCGAATCTAAAAACTTGCCCATATATCTATTTACCTAATTACACATGACTCAAAACTTAGTTTTATCCGTACTATATTGCACTCGCATCTCAAGCCCTCCTGACATCTAAAATATAGGTTGAGCACAACTCGTAGTTCAGTTCTTAAAACCTATTTACACTTTAATGTTATCCTAGACCCAAGCCAACATGAATAAAACAAAAAATATATAAAGGTAAATCCTCAAACCACATTATCTCCTTTCTAACAAGCCTTCTTACAATCATAGTTGCTTACACTGCATGACTCTACTCACCTCCTTTATCAAGTAACAATGAAATAGCAATGCCCCTAATTCACTTTGAGGAGTGTAACTATTCAGCAGATATATAACCTCTACAAACTAACCCAGTAACATTAAGTAACAACGCGGGGTCACAGAAATACCTGGTTTAGAACCCAGGCGCGGTGCAAACCCTCTCAGTGCTGACGGACCCAGTAGATCTTTCCAGAGAATCCGTCTAGGAGAAGGAAAACTCAAACGAAACCAAAGGGGAGGGAGGCCTATTCAGTCTCAAATGACAACCTTCCTAGAGCTGGTGACTCAAACACACCGGTTTGCAAACTTAAATTGCTTAAGGAGTAGATAGGTTATGTCTATCGTCCGGCTTCCATACTCTTTCTCGGCACTTGAGAGTACTTGAGTACCAGATATGCCTGAGCAATTAGATTGGGTTGACCCTCCTCTGATAGGTTGAGGGTACCGGATTGACAGTTACTGCTGCTGTTTCCCACTGGTAGTACAGGTGCCCTAACTCTTTGGTAGCGCGTAGAGAGGCTGTTCCCTCAACAGGTGTATAATATCGGGATGTTTGTAGTGCAATGTCGCGCATGGAAAAGGACCCTGCACCCATCCCTGGTGGGCTTTCCTGAGGCCACAGTCCTAGTTGAAGAAGAGTCAGCTGATGGTCTACTTCTGATGCATGTGTGATACTCTGCATAACCTCCTGTTCAGCTCCTCGTTACCTAACTAAAACTCGTAAAAAAATATGATGACAGTACAATCTAAAAATAAGCTTAAACCAGGTTTAGGGTCAAACAAATCCAACATGCCTCCTCCCTTGAGGCTTGCATTCACAAATATCCGTGGGCTTAGAACTAAGTTAGCTGATGTTGAAGCATTTCTCCTAACAAATACCCCGGACATCTTAGCACTAAGTGAGACTAACCTACACTCCTCCATCCCCTCTAACTACTTTAACATGCCTGGGTATTTCCCACTCTGCCGTAAGGACTCTGACAGACACATTCACGGACTTGGAGTTTACATTCGTAATACCCTTCCCTTGACTAGAGAAACAAACCTAGAATCGGATGACCAAACCTTTATGTGCTTTAGACTAATCATGCAACACAACATTAGCTACTTTTACTTTCTCTACCGCTCTCCCTTGACCAAGACTGCACCATAATAAACAAAGTCTCTGACATCATAGACACAGCACTCTCCATCGACACATGCGCACAAGTACATGTATTTGGTGACTTTAATGCCCATTAGAAATACTGGCTTGGATTCTCTACTTACACAGATGTAGCAGGTAGTGCAACTCGTAGCTTCTCTATATCTCACTCCCTATCACAAATTGTTACTTTTCCAACACGTTTCCCTGACCAGGAAGAACAACACGCATCACTTTTAGATCTGTTTTTGACCACAGTTCCTGATGATTGCATAACGAATGCCGACACCCCACTTGGGAACGCTGATCATGCAGTGATAATGGTTGCAATCGCCCTAAACTCTAGAGCCAAAACTGAAGAGCCAGTGCTAAAAACAACGAGGTATTATAAAAAAGGCTTGCTGGGAAGCCATTAGAGATCTTATCAGAGATGCCACATTGGGAAATATTTTTTCTCTTCCTGCTGAACAGTGTGCAAACGAGACCAGTGAATGGTTCAAAACTGCAATCGAAGCGCATGTTCCGATGCGGACATTTTTTAGCAAGCCCCATTCTCCCCAATGGTTTACTTCGACTTGCGCAACTATCATTGCTCAAAAGCAGCATTCATACCGCAGATTTAACCGACATAAGTCCAGTTCAAACAGACAGAAGTAAATAGAAACTAGAAGTAACGTTAAGAAAGAAATAGCGACAGCTAAGAGAGAATTTATGGAAACCACTAAAAAACACATCGAAGCACAAAAACTAGGAACTCGTGACTTCTGGAAAATCTACAACAGTGTAGTCAATAATGGGCAATCAACAATTCCCCCACTAACCAACAATCACGAGGTTGTATGCTCAGCAACCGAAAAGGCTAACATGCTTGCCAGTCGGTTTGCCTCAAAATCATCACTGGACCCTTCCAACCACCCCTTACCTGACTTTCCTATGCGGACAGATGCCACGCTAGACGGTCTGAAAATCACCTTTGCTCAGGTGCATGTTATCATAAAAAACCTTGACACTTCAAAAGCACGTGGACACGATCTCATCCCAGCTGTGCTATTAAAGAAGTGCTCAGCTGAAGTAGCTCCATTTCTCTCCAAACTCTACAAACAATACCTTAATTCAGCTTGCTTTCCGGGCTATTGGAAAACTGCTTCTGTGGTATCAGTATTCAAGAATTCTGGCGAAAGAACTGACCCATTAAATTATCGCTCGATTAGCCTCCTCCCACTTTTTGCCAAAATATTTGAGACCTTAATTAACCATGCTATAGTCCGTCACCTTACAGATGCTAAGCTTCTGACTGACCAATAATATGGATTTAGACAAGCCCGTTCCACAGCAGACGTCCTCACTCTAATCTCTGAACGTATATAGCATTCACCTTACAAAGCGGGGGAGGGCAGAGTGGTAGCTCTAGATATATCAAAGGCTTTTGACAGGGTATGGCATGAGGGTCTGCCCAGGAGGATTAGATCAAACGGTATAACTGGTAGAATACTTAACATAATAAAATCCTTAGATAAGAAAAAAATCCAGGTTGTCCTAGACGGTCGTAAATCTAAGCACTATGATATAAATGCGGGAATGCCCCAGGGGTCTATCCTTGGACCTCTACTGTTACTGATATTCATAAATGACCTCCCCGACAAAATTTCCTCTGAGATGGGTATATATGCTGATGAAACCACACGCTATAGCAAGTACGACAGGAAAACAAATGAACATATATCTAAAGAAATGCCAGAAACACTAGAAGATGACCTCCAATCTGTAGTGGAAGGGGACAAAAATGGATGGTCACGTTCAATGCCGCCAAGACTAAACTAGTTTCATTCAATAATTATAAGAAACCTTCTCTACCACCTATAGAAATGGCCAACGACTCTTTCAAACTCCTTGGCTTAACGTTCACAGAAAACATGAATTGGAATAATTACATCTAGGGCATTGCCAGGGCCGCTGCGAGGAAGGTGGGCTCTCTCTCTACCGTGCTAGAAAACTACTAACAACCGAAAGTATCCTGTACCTCTATAAGGCAACCATTCACCCATGTATAGCGTATTGCTGTCATATTTGGGCTGGTGCATCGGCTACTAGTCTCTCGCTCCTTGACAGGGTTCAAAAGAGAGTCGCAAATCTGATAGGCTCTGAACTGGCATCTAAGGTTCAGCCTCTGTCCCATCGACGAAATGTTGCATCCCTCTGTCTGTTCTACAAGTATTATAATGGTGTATGCTCTGACGACATGCAAGCACTTGTACCCCCAGGACGTGAACACCATCGACAGACCCGACAGGCATCAAAATCCCACCCCCACACTGTAAGAATCCCTAGATGTAAAAGCTATTTCTACTCCAGTAGTTTCTTCCCCATAACCGCTAGACTTTGGAATTCCATTCCAGGCCCTGCTTCCCTAACTGTACTGACGTGCAGAAGTTCAAATACAATGTGAACCAACATCTTGCTGCCCAATTCCCCACATCGTACCCCAGTAGTTGTTGCCCCTGTTAGTAGCCCCACACGAAAGTAGCAATGTACCTTGTATGGGGTGAAAATGTAATTTTAATATATATATTTATAATTTATATATTTATTATATATATATATATATATATATATATATATATATATATATATATATATATATATATATATACTACGGGAAAGGCTGATGCTCTCCTGATTGAATCGGAATTGACGAATGTTTCACACTACCAATACATTTGCTGTTATCGAAATCTGTACAATCGCCTATTTTTCAATCAAATCTACTACTAGCCTGCTCTAATCGGCGATCAACTGCGATGCACAAAAGGGAAGCTGCATCAGGTCGACGTTTTTTAGTCAACAATACCTGCAATAAAAATTAGATGTGAGGAATATACTGTTCATTTGTTAAAAGTATTTTATATAATAGCTTGGAGTAAAGTGAAAAATTGCAAAAGTTAATATCAAACTTTAATTTAGTTTTAAACGGAATCATTCTATTTCGAATGTGCCCCTGTCGTATCAAAGAACGTACTGTTGATTTTATACGTCGCATCCTACTGTATAAGCGATAACTACTTAAATGCACGTGTTATGACATCGGTATCAATATGTTTATTTAATCAATATGAAAATTTTTTTTCTATAATCTGATTTTTTTTATATATACCTGAGGCCTTACGACATAAAACCTATCTAAGGGCACACACAGGCACAGGAAATATATTTTAGTGGGATTTAGAAAAATAGCAACAGTCGTTTAGAATTATATACATAACCTCACGCACACAGAGAAAAAGCTAACAAAAGTGTTATATATATATATATTATATATATATAATATATATATATATATATATATATATATATATATATATATATATATATATATATATATACCATGAAGTGTGTCTAGTCACGAATAGGCTCCTATATGGTTGACTATTATAGAAAACTCATCACATATAATGATAGAAGGTGTATCGAGACAGGATTGGGTATGTTAGACCTGGCATACTGATGATTCATAAAAACTGTGGTGTCTGCGTACGCGCCTGATCCACAAAGGATGGAAATAAAAAAAAATAAAAATAAAAAAAGTTTACAAGTATTTTTGATATAGATGTATATAAGAATACTTTGATAAGTATTGTTTAACTTAAATAGGGATGGTATAATACAATTGCGGGGTCTGCGTTCGCGCCTGGCCTCCATAGAATGGAAATAGGCACACACCTTAATAAAGACTTTCCATATCTATCTGCGTAAGTATATGGTCTAATAAAATATGTTTAATACAGCCGACATTGCAACTACTTGTTAAATCTGTTTATAAACAACTCTTTTATAGACGTATGGAACAAATAATAAAACTATTGATAAATTCTAGGACGTTTTCATAGATTTTTTATGCATGACGAAAACTTTTATTATACAGAATATTATATGCATTTGATATGCTGATTAAAATTAGAGCAAAAACAAAACGCACCTAAAGACATTTACAGATGCTACATAATATTGTATAGCATATCAGCAAAATTAATCCGTTTCTATTTTTCCAATTCGGTTTCTTGCAAAGAATGTTTATGAAACATAAAAAAAATTAAAAATGCTTCATATCATGACTATAATAACCGATCTATACTGATAAGCAGAATACTGATGAGTGTTTTTTAAAATTTGAAAAACCCATAAGTATTTTCCAGCAAATAGAAATATATTCTCTTTCAACATCGATTTTATAGTAAGCTATAGAATCGTTGCTATAAAAGAATAGCTTTACTTATGATGTTTTTACTAAACAATGCTTCGAGTCTGGTATAATTTGATTGTATAGAAAGTTTGTATTAATAGATTCCAATTATTTGTTTTTTAGCTTGTAATATATTTTGTATATTTTCCTTGGTTTGTCTGTGTTGGTTCCTGTTTATGAGGCTGCATTTTCTGCTTAGTTCATCCATGAAATTTTATTTGTTTTTCTAAAGTATGATTAGTGCTTTATAATATCATTAAATTAAACTATAAGGAAATACTTGTTCAGATAATTTTAGATAGAGAACATTGCTGCTTGAGTCGGTTTCAGACTCTCAAAGAAAAGTTTTTTTTAATGATATTTTCTTGTGGGTTCACGAAGATGTATATGTGTATTATAGCGTAAGGACAATTATGGGGAATCGAAATCGAGAGTCGGAAAAATCAGAACTTTGGGGTTCTCGAAATCAGTATCGTAATCATAAACAATGGTGCCTTTCGTCGATGCCAAAAAAACAAAAACAAGTTATTTAACTTGCCTTTTTATTTGATTTTGTTTAACGCATTATCTTCCACTGCTGAGAGTTATGATAAAAAAATAAATAACGACTAGTTTTACACTACCACTAAAACAAAAACCTATAAATTACCCTTATAATTCACAACATATATGCACATTTAGCATGTATTTTTATAGTAAACGGTAAAAATAACAACTCTAAAGTAGCATATAAGAGATGTATTATGAATCAGACTCGATAATTGTATCGGGATCGAGAATTCATTACGAAACTATTAATAATATATCGAAACCCGGGACAAATATTAGAATCGTCCTATCATTAATATATGTATGTATATATATATATATATATATATATATATATATATATATATATATATATGTGTGTGTATTAATATATATATATGGATATAGATATAGATATAGTTGATAGATAGCGATATAGATATATTCTAACTCACATATGCACATTTTTGCCTTTACTCATAATAAATCATTTCACATTTTCGATTATTGATATTTTATATAAATCAAATTTCTCGTACTACATAGAACGACTACTAACAACTAAAAGTATTCGAGCATAAAAGATATTATAAGTTGAAGGCTGCCAATAAGACGCTTTACCTAAGCTTTCACTAATCTCCTCTAAGTCGATCACATACTAATAATTTGCAGAGCGTGTTCTGAAATGAAAATCCTTTCTAAATCTCTTTTTTCAAAGCTATGACAATTTCAAAGACAAAAAACGTACAATAAATTGCCCGTTACCTTTGATACAGGATTAGTTATAAGTATATTTCAAGTAAAAAAATACTGTGTGTTTTAACAGATTAGTCGGAATAGTGCAAACTGTAAATAGTAACTATAGCAATGCGCTAACGTAGTGGAGTTTAAACGAGAAAAAATATACGTCATAAAAATATGCTGTTGCACAGAATTTATTTCCCACGTAATTTAAGGCATTTACGTAATCTTTCTATGTCGAAAGAATTTATCTTTCTAGTTACATTTTAGATGCGACTAGTTATATTAATATGAAACTATGTCGCTAGTCGCTGGTTGAGTTGAAAATATCAATATGTTAACGTTTCCGCATTTCTAGAAGAAACTGCTTACATCTATTAATCTGGCGATATCGATCATATATCAATTTGAAATGGCATTTTTGAATACTTGCTAAGCTATCTTTATCTAAGCTTCTGTCAATCGATTGGTTTGTAATTAGTTTGCCAACATTACATTATGCCAGATAAAAAAAAAAACTATATTTTTATCTTTTAGGTAATACTTAAAGTTGTAATTATAAAAAAATTCCAAATGAGTTAGTTTGTAAGAAATCAAGCAGAATATCTGAATGTTTTAGTTTTCAATTGCTCGTGTGAATATTAACTTTATTTATTAAGAATTTCTTATCAACTAGGAATGCAATATTCTTTATTTCTAAAACTAGTAAAGGGCTCTGATATTTTAAAATAAAATCATTCTGCAATGTGTTTATTATGTTTAAAATCTTGTGATTGGAGAACGGAATTAATGAATAAATAAAACTCGATATATAACGCAATAATAGTAGGTGTATGTGGATTTGTAAAGGCATGCAATATGTCAAACGAAGATAACAGGTATGTTTCCTCTACTTCGAAAACATTCAAACTATGAACATATATTTGTATCATAGCTATAAAGTCAGGTAAATGTATATGTTCATAAGAGAATCGTTCGAAACGCAATCCTCTCATTTCTCAACTTAAAATGTTGAAAAGCTGCAAAGAGGCGAGTTGTGTGATTTAAACAAGGGACATTTTGTGCTCCAGAATTTATTTTTCTACATAGTCCAAACTGAAGCAGAATTTATTTTGCTGCATATTCAAAATAGAAAAATTATTTTTCTACGTAGTCAAAACAGAAACAAACTGTTCTACATAGTCATAATAGAAACAGAATTGAATAAGTTTGTAACTCAGTAATGTGTCACGAGGATTATTTTTTACTTATAATTCCCAGGACAAAAAGAAAGATTAACAAAACACAAGAACTCTATCCCTGAGAAAGGATGTTTCTATACACTTTTCCTAGCGATGAACAATGCCTTTGCATGGGTTACTAAGTGCCTTTTGTCATACGATGACTATAAAATTGTTGGAATTTTAAACATAGTTGATGATCATTCAATTCTGAACAAAGTCTAGTCTATCTTCTAGTATTGAAAAAATAAAAATATGGAAAAAAATTCAAGAAAAATATGCCTTGTAGTAGACCATGGTGATTCGAATAGTTTCTTAGAAAGTAAATTTTACTACAATAATTTAAAAAAAAAACATAATTATTAACGTGACACAGCAAACACATAAACTCACCACAATCGAAGATAAGTGTAATTTACAAGAAAATGACGTATAAAACATTACAGCGGAACGGTTAACTATGTGTATTGAATGTTATGAATTTTTATCCTGTGAATGTGTGATTATTATCATACTGCGTTATGCATTACGTATTACCCAATGTGCCGTGCATATCTGTGCTTGGTTGTACCATTTAGGTGTTGTATTTGTATGTTTTGTTGAGGCTTCTTTATTTAATCTGTTGAATTTAAGTGTGTCATCTCTACACATTATGCGTATGTAAGTTAATCTTATTTCTTATATGTACGTTACAGATTATTGCGAATGTGCGTTTTTATTATTTATAGTATTTTGTGTTTATGTCCTGCTGTGTGCCGTTATAGGTTAGTTTTTGGTTTCGTGTCATAACGGTTTACCGCATACTTCTACCGTTATTTTACTCTATGTAAACGTGTTTTATCTTACCTGAGTATATGTGGCTTTAGAAGGTATTGTACTTGTGTGGTGTGAAGAGTAAGTGTGTATTCAATTACTGCGTATTATGAGCATTGCATTAGGATTACATTATGATTGGGTGCCACTAAGATATGCTGCGTAACTTATATCGATATAATTACAGCATAACGTGTGCACTACATCCAAGAGACTTCCATATTGCTAAGATCTACTGATGTAGGTCAGTGCCTATTTAAATATACCTCACTCCAAGCTGTTTTACTTTTCCCGCTTAACTTACCTTTTAGACTATTTAACACATGTTTTAATCATAACCCAGCGATTTGGGGTAAAATATAACACGCCATTGGGAGACTCAAATTTTGGGGCTTCCGTGAAAATGGAAAAAAAAATCTTAGCTAGCTTTACGCTCAGGTGTGCGTGTTCTTAACCGATTAATAATGCTAATGATTAGTCGACATTTAAAATCCGTATAAAAATATGAGGAACTCCCCATCAGTACGAACTCTCCCTGTAATGTTTGCAGTTAAAAGGATATATTAATCCTTCAAGATGTGGAACACACCGCATGCAAACCATTTAAAACCGACCATAAGTATAAGTGAGGTTGACGTTTTGTGACTTACATGAAAAATATTAATCGGATGCGAAATGAGAGTTCATTATGACTTATGGTGTTTCCTTAATTTCATTAATATATAAGGAACTCATGTGTGTGTGTGTGTGTGTGTGTGTGTGTGTGTGTGTGTGTGTGTGTGTTGTTCTTGCGTTAAATTTGTCGCGCAGATCCCACTTTGTTACATTAGAGTTGATTGGTTCTGTAGAATAAGATTATTTATACAAAAAAGACAACGCTGAATTACTAGTTTATAATTTGTAAATTTTGCTAAAGTCAAATATGTTCATTGACGCCAAATGTTTCTTCTGTCTTTATTTAAAATGAATTGGACCAATTGTGTCGTTGGCACGAATGCTTAAAACCAGGTAGAGGGTCTTTCATATTTGAACTTGGACGGTCGATCGAATATGCTAACAATAAACGACGGCAGCGAAATGAAAAATACGCTTCGTTGATCATGCAGAACTCGCTTCCGAATCAAAAGCGCATTGATGGTGCAGGGGTAGCTGGGAAAGTGATATAAAAGCACAATGAATTGGAGACAATAATGTAATCATGGCTGAAACATAGACAATATTGTATGTATTTATACTATTTATTTAACTATTTGCCTTGTACTGTCAACATTTTATGTACATCAGTTGGTTAATAACGTCTGACCTTCGCCAACTTTTCAATTCTAATTGCGTTCCAACCATTGCTATATATATATATATATATATATATATATATATATATATATATATATATATATATATGTGTGTTTGTTTTTTGGGGTGTGTATTTATATGCATAGTAAAAAAACCTTTTTTTATTTTGTAAAAAAAACAGAACTTTTTTTATTTACAGGGTCGTCGAATTGTTTTAATCTGCTAAAGATCTGGCAAATTTGCATATTCTTTTTACATTCATTTTAATTAATTCCCTATTAGTTTTTTGCAGTTTTCTCATGGGGTGATCATCTTTAGTTAACTATTACGCATAATTATATTCATGCAGATATTCTACATGGTTTATAATGGGGTAATATTTGCGTAAAAGGTTATAGTAAACACACATCTCTTTCTATAACTATTTATGTATGCGTACATAAATTTGTTTTAAAATGTTGCCTACCAAACACCTCCTAAAGTTTTTGGTCTATAGGCTTGACATTTCATATATAGGGTATTCAAACCCATAGAACACTTCATATTTGGATTTTAGCCGGGAAAAATCGCGCAAAAGTGTGAAACTTTAAAAGGTGAAGGTCGAACGACGGCATTACGGATATGCATGCGTAACATCATAGCTATTGGTTTATGTTTTACATTTTAGTTTTGAAGAAAACGTGTTTTCATATCTAAGCTTATTAACGTCAAAGTAAAAAGTAAATCGTAAGCTGAACGTGTTTGTTTAGATTCTTGGTGGACGCGCACAAATTATTATTTTTTTACTTTTTAAATCATTACTATATATTGGGTCCAACATCGTATAATAATGAATACGAAATATGCATTAATCCAGGTAACATATTTAAGCGTATTTTACGACCAGGCAATGCCGCGGGGTCTGCTAGTATATACGTATATACTAGCAGGAAGTACATTTACTTTTTTTTTTAAATATAACGTTTCCGAAATATTAAAGTCTTTCACCATCCCGGATATCGTAAACAATAATTTTTATATTTATTGATTTGTTTGTGATTGTTTTGAAAACAAATGAATATAAGAAAATAAAAACGACAAGATAAAAAACAAACAATACCTTATCTCGTTGGTCCATTTTTGTGCATATATAATACCAACTGAACAGTCTCTTCACTGCATTGCTATAACCTCCTTATACTTATATATATATATATATATATATATATATATATATATATATATATATATATGTATATACATATATAAATGTACATATATAAAGGCATATACCTATATATTTACGTATATTTATATGCATATGCATATGTGCGTATATATATATATATATATATATATATATATAAAGTAATATTTTATGACAATTACTGTCAGAAGGGCATTCTTACTATTTAAACAGCAGTATATATATATATATATATATATATATATATATATATATATATATATATATATATATACGTGTTGTTTAAATAGTAAGAATGCCCTTCTGACAGTAATTGTCATAAAATATTACTGCACTTACAGTAAATGTAATTTAAATATTTAAATTATGTTATAATATGTGTACATAAAGTATTTTCTTAACATTTTGCTTTGCCTATTACTATGCATTACCTAATCATTGTATAGGCATATGCATTTAAGTGACCATATGCATATTTCAATCAAGGTAATTATATACACTATATACACAGGTTTTCTAATTTGCTTTTAATAGTTCTACTAATTTTAAATTGCCACACTCTTTGAATATTTGACACACGAAAATTATTATTTTTTTATTTTGATTTACAATAATTTTCTGTGACATGGATTTTGTATGACACATTTGTTCAAATAAAATGCAATTTTTGGTAACATATCTAAGACAGTGAACGAACAAGTTCTCTCCGATTCTCTCTCCTCTGATATTGAGCACGTGTTACAATGGAGAAAGGAGTGGCTGGTTACTTTTAATGCATCTAAAACCAAGCTTCTCTCTCTACATCATCAACATTCTGATCTACGTCTGGCATCAATTGAAATGAATGGCTCACCTGTTCAGGAGGGCTCAAGTTTTGACAAGCTTCTGGGCTTGACCATTACTCCTGATCTTCAATGGAACACGTACATCAAATCTGTTGCCAAGGCCGCTGACAAAATGGTGGGATCTTTCTATCGATGGAATTCTCTATCTATATAAGAGCAAGGTACGTCCAAGGATGGACTACTGTTGCCACATCTGGGCAGCAGCTGCTAGAAAGGACTTGTCCCGCCTTGATAGAGTTCAAAATAGACTTCGTAGCCTCGCAGGAGATGTCTTTTTCTCTTCCCTTCAACCTCTATCTCACAGAAGAGATGTTGCGAATTTGTCTATGATGTATCATTATTTTCATGGAAAGTGTTCGACTGAGTTTCAGTTTATGTTGCCCCCTCGTCAAACGTTCACAAGAAACACTCGTCTAGCTGAAAACACTCTCAATAATTCCTCCCACTCTTTATCTGTGCCTAAACCTAAACGTAGATTCCATGAACAAAGCTTCTTTCTTAGAACTGCACGCGTGTGGAATTGTCTTCCGTTTTCCTCCTTTCCGGCACACTATGGTTGTCTTCAAGTCTAACATAAGCAAGTTCCTGATGAGCCGCTCCACATAAGTTAACAAATTTACCGAATTTCCATTACAAATCATTACTATATTGTCCAATTTCTACTGTACACTCTTTAACCCTTATCCTCGAGTGGCCTCCTGACCTTGATAAGTGGTGATGCCTGTGTAAAAAAAAAATCATGCAGACTTGGTCCATAATATTCTTCTCACAAAATTGCTAAACGCAGACCAACATTAGAGATGATATTCCAAGCTAAATTATTATAGGATTTACAATATAAACTTCAATGGAATTCAATCGAATCTAAATGAAGACGTGTCGTCTGTATATATATATATATATATATATATATATATATATATATATATATATATATATATATATATATGATGCGACTAATATCTCTTTCGAACTTTCTGTCTTTCTGCCACGATTCAGATTGAAGAAGCCTTTTTCTGTGAGGGGCATGAGTTTCACCGCTCTCACTGCACACCTTCTGATGTACGTGAATGCGCCTGGTTAATAGCAATATAAGGATTCTATTCAAGTGATTCGCCAGCGACACTTAAGTTTCTATCAGCCTGCGTTGGTATTATCGTCCGAATTTATATTGGCGTTACAGGTTAAGTTCATGTCGATGTTATCGTTCCAGTTTATATTTAATTTGCTGGTTGAGTCTGTGTAGCTATTGTTACAGGTGTCAGTATCCACGTCAATGTTGGGTACGTGTCCGCGATCATTGCGAGTATAGAGTCCGCTTGCGTTTTTTGTAACATGTTATTCAGTGTTTGAATCTATATTTAAACAAATGCCATATAGTAGGCATTACACTAATGTCTATACTACACTTCTCTTCATGTACATATTGAATTTTTTTAAAATTATTTCTTATAATTTTTATTCCATATATTATTACATTTTCTATATTTTATTTATGTTTTCAACCTAGACTGAACAGGTTTATTTTGCATATTTCACAGTTAGTTTTTTTCATTACGGATAAGATGTTTCTCTAATACGGTCACGTAAAAAAACGCTTCTAATCGAGTAGACATTTAATTCTATTACTTATTGTTTTATTACATAGTTATTTAGTTGGTGTGCAAACCCCAAAAATGATCTCCAAAGCAATCAGAAACTCCTTATTGTAAATGTTTACAGTTCTTCCACGTACAATTCAGAATCTTCTGCGTTTTTAGTTTTGGTATTGTTATAAATACACAACTCCTTCAAGAGATAATCATTCATCTTCATTATTCTAGCAAAACTCCAATATTGAAATATTGATTTTTAAGTGAGACAAATTGTAACTCCTGAATTGTCATGCAGCATTAAAAGAATATATTAAAATTATAGAAACCGAAAAGACAGATAATCAATTATCAATCCAAATCGTTTTCGAATAAAGCTAGCGAAAGTTAAAGTTTGATAAATTAATCCACGGTTTTCAGTTGTCAGAAAAGATTTACCTCCCTTTTGTTCCAATAAGGACTCTCTAATTTCTTAGTTTGCAAAACTCAATTTCGCTAATTGTCTTCAAAACTAGTTTTATTCATAAATTATTTTACTACCTTTTCGTAAATGTTATGTTATATTCATATATGTGACATGCTAATTGAGTAGATACAATAAGTTTCACTTAAAAGTTTATATTTCAATTTTGAAATTCCACTAGAATAGAGAACAAGAAATGAGACCATTATCTGCATTTAGTTTTTATCGTTTCTTCTGTTTTCCTTCATTTTTATTTGAATTTATTGAACTGATTTGCGCAATACCGTATCTTTTCTTTATTTTGTTGTAACGTCAATGGACTGAGTAATTTTCTAAATATTTATGCTAATATGTTAGCCCTGTGCTTTCTCCCTATATGTATCATATGCTTCTTGCGGTGGCGAAAAAGATTAATTATTTGACAATTTGTGATGTCTTGTAATCCCACTTCAACAATACATTACAATTTCAAAAAACTCCTTTTAACCTGTTATGTAATTATACCAAAGACTTTACTATTCTTATCATAAATTTTTAAATGTTCTATTTATTCCTGGGATGTGTATAATGTACATTTTCAAAGTTTTAGGTTGATCAATTTCTTAAATAATATCAAAAATATAAATAATTAACAATAACTTTAACTACATACATTTTTTTATCGTTTCGACATTTCTTTTCATCCCTATTTTTCTGGCGAGGGAAACTTTATCACAATGCATGATCCTATTAAACTAATACTAAATCGTTATTCAATAATATCAGGAAACTAAGTAATTGTATTGTTATTTAAAAGCGTTCTTTTTTAGGGGGATAATATTACGCTTACGAATCTATAAGATTGCTTATTTCTCTCAATAAATAAACATTTGCCAATGGAATTAAATACATGTAGTTTTTCAACGTTTGATATTTCCCCTGATGCTTGGAGGCGGGAGGGGCGGATAGTTTCTTACAGATCTTTACAGAAAACATTAACATTTCTATCTATAAATACTTTACAATTACGTTTATTAAATTGTTATATAAAAGTACAAATTAAGGCACTTGTTTTGTGTGAGTACCGCCTATTTAATTGCGTTGTTTGGGAGTGGCGGCCGTTTCCTTTAAAAATGTTTACATTAATATTGATTAAATGGTTTATAAACTTGCTTCCATACTACTAAAATTAAAGGTTTGTTAAGATTACAACTACCAAAAATAGCAAGATACTACATACCTATTATTTCATCACTCATAGAATGTAGTAACAAAATTAACCCGGATATACATGAAGTCTCTGTACGTCATTAACTCGCAATCCTAGCTCCTAAAGATGGCATGATATATATCGTCAACCAACAACTGCTTCACGCAATTGCAAGTGAGAAAAAACTGTCAGTTTTCTAGATTCTACTTTCGATGAGGAATATATAGACTTTTATTATCCATTAGAATTATCTTGTATGCCGACACACAAATTCAATCTAACCGCTGGGTGCCAAGTTAGGAATCTTGATTGTTCATGACTATGCGATGTAATAAGATAAACGCATGCAACCATATCAGAAATAAGCTGTCATATTGCCTGGCGTGGTTAAGTACAAATTGTCATTTATTCCTAAAGTAAAAACTATCCCCTCAGATTTTGGAATTTATTTTAAAATGGTTCAGTCGTCATGTAAGTTTGTTTGTATGATAATACATGAGTCCCAAGGGCATTCGTTTGCAGTGATTAGCCTCAACTTCGCCCCACCTTGCTTTTGTCATTCGTAGATTTATGTAGGATGTACAGAAATGGACCCCCACATGTCTACATATATTAGAACCAGAAAAGGGCAATATCACACATTGTGCATCCAAACGTTTACATAAATAGCAATATATAAATGCTATATTCTATAAACATATTCGCTTAATGCACAGTTTAATAAGATTTAATGATCAAAACGTATTTAATGACGTGATTCTTTAACTCAATATAAGGTGGCTCACTTCACATCGATAAAAAAATATATATTGTGCATGGGAATCGTCATTTAGCAAGACCTTAAGCCACTCAAGGGTAAGGGTTAATAAGTGGACGGTAGTCACTGAGACAACAGCGTATTAATAGTTAGTGGAGGAAATGGATAATTTAGGAGGCGGCACAACAAGAATTGTTTAGATTCAACTTGAAGATGGCCATATTGCTATCAGCTGAAAAGCGAACTAGCGGAACAGTTCCACAGGCGGGCAGTTCTAGGAAAGAAACTTTGTTCAAGTTATGTCACTTCGTATTTATAGTAACATCAAACTTATTATTCTGAATATATTCTACAATTATAATATCAGATTATCATTAGATGTATATTAATCTAAATAACTTTAATTTATGATGATTTTAGAAGAGTTTAAAGATGAATTTCTGCCATAATTATATATTTTGCGCCATGTAATCAAAGTTTTAATTGGTTTGTAAGTGTTTGATCAAAACAATTATGTTGATAACTTTCATTTGCTTTCGAAAATTACATGATCTTACTCAAGTAGTAAGCAATTCAAAAATGACATTAATGATATTTTCATTACTAATCATATTTTTCATGTTCTCCAGCAACGCCGAAGAAACAGCCCCCTGCTAGATTATTCTATTTTATATATATATATATATATATATATATATATATATATATATATATATATATATATATATATATATATATTTTATTGAGATGAGATTTACAAATTCGGATGGCACAAATATTTTAAGTCAATAGTAAAGTTAGAAAGTAACGATGTGCAAACAGGTGCAAACCTTTTGTTGATATTAGCTCTTCTCTTTCTTCTTCTTTCATATTAATATCATTTAATTATTGTTTTTTTTCTTTTTCTATTATTATTATTATTATTATTATTATTATTATTATTATTATTTCAGTGATTGTAAGAGAAGAGATTGAATGGGTGGTTAGGAATGAAATGAATAACGAAAGTAAAATTGATGAAACTAGCTCTGATGAAAGAACTGAAAGAGTGGAAGTGCAGAAGGGAAATGTAAGCGATGATGGGAGGCGGACAACTGAGGAGGTATGGAATCCTATGGTTAGGGGGAGTGATGAGAAAGAGTTTGAAGGATCTAAGGCAGATGAGATCATTGACCCTGAGACAATGGAACCAGTGAAAGGAGCAGATGTATGTAGAAGTGGTAATCAAGTTCGAACTTTGACATCTGTAGAAAAAGAAGTACTTTAGAAGTTAAGAGTAGTTCTTCTTAGAGACGATATCATAGAGATACCAAGTATGAATAGTAGTGATAGGCGGAAGGTGAAAGGCGAGGTAAAAATAGTTCAAGGAGTAATTCACAGCATCATAAGAGAGAACATATCGATTACGGAACGTAACAGGCTTCTGTGTGCAGCGCCATATGTTATTGCCAATCGCCTTGGCTTAATACAGAAGAAAAAGAGAGAAATGGCGGATAGAAGGCCACACTAGCAGAGGCGGCTTGAAGAAAGTATCAAATGGATTGCTGGAAAAGGGAACACACTGGTGGTCTAAAAATTCGGAACTTTGTTGGAAAAAGTGTTGCGTTTCGGCAGAACAACCTTTTCCGGAACAATCAGTCTCAGCTGAATAAAGAATAAAATGGTAGTATACAGGTGGGAAATAACAACATTCCAAATGCAAAAGATGCCAGGAACTTCTGGAGTGGGATTTGGTCTGTCGAAGGGCGATATAATAATAAGGCTAGCTGGTTGGGAGATGTAAGAGAAAGGCTATCAGAAATGGAGCAGATGATGAACGTTGAGATAACCATTGATGACGTTAAGGCTGGCATACGAAGGATGACAAACTAGAAGGCACCTCGTCCAGATGGAGTGATGGGCTTCTGGTTTAAACAGTTTCCATGCCTTTATCCGCCTATAGCTTCTGCCTTGCAAAGGGTTGTAGAGTCGAGAGATGTTCCCGATTGTCTTTTGAAGGGGAAAACAACACTGATTAAAAAAGATCCTGCAAAAAGAACAAATGCCAATAATTATAGACGAATTACATGGAATTTGGAAACTGTTGACTGGAATATTTGCAGAGAAAATTTATGAACATCTTGAGAGTAATGGTGTTTTTTCCTGACGAAGAAAAAGGGTAGCGGAAAGGCTCGAGAGGTACCAAAGAGCAACTACTAATTGATAAAGCATTACTGCAGGATGCGAAAGATAAGGAGAGGAATCTGAGCGTAGCATGGATCGATTACAGAAAGGCATGGTTCCTCATTCATGGTTACGTGAAACTATATTGATGATGAAGGTTGCTGAGAATGTTGGGAGGTGTGTAAGAGGATTGGGGTGAAGTGTGCTGTAAAATGGTTTGAGGAGGTGCCTGATGAAGTGGGAACAAGTGAGGATGGCAATGTAAAGATGTGGTAGGACAAAAGTGTCATAACGACCAAGCAATTGGAAGATAATCGTCCAGATTTGGTCGTCATTGAAAAGGTCTCAAATAAAACTGGCAGATTGTAGACTTTTCAGTACCTGGGGACAGGAATGTGAGAGTGAAGGAGAATGAGAAGTAGAGCAAATATGCTCTATTAGCCTTGGAGATAAGGCGTATATACGAGGTTAAAACACAAATAATCCCGGTCGTAGTTGGTACACTAGGAGTAGTATCAAGTCATCTGGAAGTACAATTGAAAAAAAAACTACAAATCTCCGATGTTTAAGGTGGCCTGGAATTATACAATTACTATGAGAAATCAATTGCAAATGTTATATTCCTATTATTATTGAAGGTTGAAGTTTCAATTCTCAATGTGGGCGAGGGAAAAATACAATTACAAATTGCTTAGGACCTCTAAGGACAAATTGCTTAGTACTGAAATATATAATTTGCTTAAGACTTAGCGTCTAACGGACCGAGAGCATGTTACCTCCGTAAAGTAAATAAATGGTCCCGTTGGAAATTCTGTCTATGTCCTCGAATTCGACAGAAACATTCCCGAGTTCGGCAATATAATGGTTTGAGGTTACATCGAACGAAATGTAGTTAACGTTACTCTCCAAATGAGATGAGTCGTCCGATTAATCCAAATAATATGAATTGTCATAATTATTATTTAGTATTATATTTTTATTGGCACAGTGTTTGTTTTTATTATTATAAATAACATTATTACAATGCGATACAGTCTAAGAATATTATGACTTAAATTCATCCCTACTAGTTTTAATATTTTTTCTGGAATTTATTGCTGAGATAAGAATTGAAGTACCACTATTAAATATTTTAATATATTCTTATTAAACTACATATAGATCTATTTTATTTAGATTGATTAAATATGCAAGGAAATAACTGGAAATCTGCTACATTCAAACAACTGTCATTTATTCGATGCGAAACTATGATGACATAAACTAATTATATTGTATAAGAAAAATACGCTAACAAAAACATTATTTTAACTAATTAAATGGGATTAGAATAAATGTTTCATAGATCTTAGAGTAAATCCGAAGTAGATTGATAGTCTAAAATTTTTAAATAAGCGTACATATAAAATAACATACTTTCAAATAAAAATTAGTTGTTTTTACTTCAAACTAAGCAATACTTAGAATAGGCTTGATGATGTGATTAGATAATGGATTGAAAAAATATGGCGCTAATAATTTTGACACGCTGCCTTGTTATTTTATGTTTTATATTTTAACTAGTGAATATTTTACAACTTCCATTGCTTTTAACCGACTGTGGTAGTGAAATCTCACCGGAAAAATATAGAAATCTACGAATATCCAGGAACTGTAAGGCTAGTAGGCCTATAGCACACCTCAGATCCTGTGATGAATTGCGGAGGTATTACATTTGAATGTAATGTCGTGATGTTCAATCCTATTAAGGTCAAAATCACACTGAAAAAAATGAGTTCATTTTATTTATATAGAGAAGAGAAGATTATTAGTTCTGAAAAGTTATCAGTAATAAGGATATGATCAATTGCGTTCATTATAAAATTGCGCTTATTACAGCTCTAAGATCAACAATTAATTGCGATCCCGTGGTACACATATCAAAATTTATAAATTTGTAAACGAATCTAAGAGATTACAAACACTTTCTGAAGTGACATATAGTATTTCTTAATCGATTGAATAAATAGAGTTGGAAGATTTACTAAGTAATTTATCCGTTCTTTCTACAATATCTTGCAAGACTTTATTAATCATATAAGTTACGTAACAAGATTATTACGAAATACAAGCAAAAGGTTTAATACCGATATTAGATTCATTATTATGAGATAATCAGATAATCTTAGCTGTCTTTCACAATCTTTAAAAAAGCATTGCTTATCAATGCCATCATGCAGGATTTTTTTATCATTATAGTGATATATGTTTTTATTTCTGTCTGGAAACATGATCTAATATTGAATTTTCCTCAGAAAAAAATGATATCTGAGTTAATCTCTCATGTGCTGCAAAACATTGTTTTTATTCTGAATGTAAAGAATATGCATTACCCAATATATGCTGAAAATAAGGAGAATGACTTTTAATACTGAGGAAGATGGTTCCCGTACACTATCGTAAGTTAATAGGCAGATTTTCATACTTTTTGTTATTATTAAATTTGTTTGTGCTAAATGTTGCTATAAGGGAAAAAAGTATATATTTGCGATAATATAACGGTTGAAAATTACAGCGCTATATTGTATGTATTAAATAGTTGGTATACTCTGGTAATATAATGATTGTCATTGAATTTTGAACAATTACATTGTTTGGTTGATATCAGACATATGTACCATAGTTTGTTCATATGTTGAATAATGTAATTAATATCAACTGTAAACGTTCCATAGTTTTAGCTTGTTCTAGATTTTCGTATCTATGATTTATTTATATCGTAAGCGACACGACTTTCTCATCATCGCAATCTTAGATGTTTAGTCTTAGTGGCAGAAGTTATCAGCTCCAAAACGACGTAATACATATAGAGTCCTCAAATACATAAAATGTTACACGGTTTGTAACGAAATAATGCATTTGGATTTCGAATACAGTACCAGTCAAAGAAGATTATATATAGATGTTTTCGATCATTATTATGAGATCAAAATTTCGCGATCGGCCATGGTAAAATTGTAATATAATTTTCATCTAAAAACGCACACAGTAACTAATCTCATGCTATATCATTCTAAGTACTAAATGATAACGTTGCTTTTCAAAGGAGAGTTGGCTAAACTTAAATTTGAAATAAGGTTATTTATAAAACACGTCTCTTCTTTATGGAACCCAATAACTAGTTAGAAAGGCGCGGCAGCGTTTTTCCATATAGTGGGGTTAATTTACCAGGCTTCAGTTCAAAATAGTATCTTCGTCGTCTATTCCCGTTCGAACGTTAAACCATTTATCTAAACAGCGTGTCACAGTTTTAGTCTTAATTAACAGTTTTCTCATATATATATATATATATATATATATATATATATATATATATATATATATTCATTACAAATAAAGTAACATTCATATCGATTTCCAATCGTTAACTATGAAATTAAATAACCGTTGTTTAAATGGTTAGTTGGATGGAAATATGATTTATGTAGAAACATGTTCAAAGGCATTTGTGAATGCAAAAACATCTGAGTTGATTTTTGTCTTTCGTAAAGATAGACGAGTTATGGCAAATACCCGGTGCACAATCGCAGTATTTTCTGTTTCCTCGCGTAGCTGTCTAATTCATAAGATTGATACTTTCGATTGAGTCTTTCTATTTTCTTTTATCTGATATATCTGGGCTGCTTATAATCATTACATCTCCATACAACTAGATACTGAAAAGATCTATATAAATGTATCTAATCGTGTAATTGTGAGCAGTAAGATAAAAAATGTAATTAACAGTTATTTTCTTTGTACAAAAAGATGCTTTCCTCAAAAATGATTTAGACATAATTAGAAACAGAAAACAGATGGCTGTAGTCGTTGAAAGCTTTGTACATCTATTCAGAAGAGGAGCACGGGATTTTTTTATTATTAAATTCAAGTGTATGACCGATGGAAAATTTATTATTAAATCAAACGTCGATCGTAAGATTAGAGGTCGTTAAACGTAGAATAAATAGGTAAATATTCCATTTTCTATGCAAAATGACATGTAAGGTATTTCAGATAGCAAATATCTCTCTGATTCACCCCCGGCTGTATCTTTATCTCTCTCCTTAAACACACATACACAGACAGACAGACAGACAGACATACACACCTACACATATACATACATTAAAATGGTTCATTCTAATATGAAATACAATGTGTTTTTAAAAATATGTTTAAAGTACGCACATATCTTTTGACACAAAATTACAACATGTTACAAGTGCACAGTAAACATATAAATAACCTTATTACAGATATCTAAACGTACTACTAACTACAGTCAATTATAACGTCACTTGCTGACAAAGAGAAAGACAGGCAAACCTTCAGTTGTGTTTCTTTTTCGCCGCTTCTGACCGTTAGATCACACTCGTCTTGTAAGCGCGTTGGAATAGATATTTCCGACACTGAGTAGCATGTAAATTGCACAAATTGTTACAATTGTAATGTAGTCTTATTTTCTGGATACATATCCTGTCGTGTCGCACCGACAAACTATTTCTTCATTGGGCTACATTGCATAACTATTTGCTTCGGTTTCCACAATCAAATATCTGATAATCTTGTAGACTAGATGGTTGAATCAGTCGAGTGTACTTTGATTCTCACATTTGGTTATCTGATTCTTGTGTTTATTAAATAATAAGCTGATTTTATTGTTCCTAGCCTATTCCGAAACTACAATTGATCATTTTTTAAATTTGAAATAAGACTAATATTTTTTGTTGTCCTCAGTTGCTAATGTTTTTTTTTTTACATTTGTTTCATGTCACATATTTATCTATTTGCTGTGAATTTTTATCGTGTTTAATAAATCGATTTTGTTACCGTGTGATCCCAATCTATTAATTCGGTAATAACGTAACTGCAATCAATTGACAGAAACTGTGTACAACAAAAATAAAAAAAAAGATCAATTGGCCCAAATATAGGAGAGATGTATAACTGCAATCTCAGCGTATTCTTTTAGATAAATAAATGTATATTGAAGATAAATATATAATTCTTAATAAAGTGTAACAGATTGTCTATCTATTTTAGGTAAGCTCACTAAGTCACTAATAATCTTCTCAGTTATTATACAAAAGTTTCTGGTTTTATAAACTTGGTTTCATGTTGGATATTAGTTACTTGTTAAAATTCATTCACAAATTACAATGAAAAAATGAATGATAAACAACTAAAAAAGATTAATTAGTCCAACAATGCACTAATTTATTTACAATGCTATGTTTGTTTTCTTACTTTAGATTAATGTATTGTGAGTTTGCTATGATTATTATGCAAAATGACATGAATTTCGAAACAAAAATATCAACTGCATTTGTCTTCGGTTCCTCGCAGCTTTGTTTAAATTTAAATCCTTGTCTTCTATCAGTTTCTGTATCTCCTTACCAAATTTAACCAAGCTAGTATTGAACAACATATACAGTTAATTCACTTATGCATAAAAGATCTTGTTACAGTCTTGGAAAAATGTTTAAAAACCACTTGTGAACTGCTAATAATGTAAAGAATACTATAAAATTATTTTGATTTTTTTCAAAATATGAAAAATAATTTCCAAGAAAAGAGCAATAAATCAATGTATTATCAGTAAATATGTAAAATGAAATGTGTTATAAAGTTACCTAATTTTACCATCCATTCTTAGCTGTTAACAAACTTGTTAAGCGTATATGCATACCACAAACAAGCGATAAGCTATTTGAAAGTGTTTGCTCGATCATAGTATCTTACATATATCATAATGATTAATTATAGAAAACACTCGGAGGAATTATAGTAAAAAGGACTACAAACATTGTATAAATATTTTTCGATTAAATACTCATATTTTGTTAATTGTTCTCCTCCCCCAACGTTTATAATATATAAAACAATTTATATATGTTGTGAAATAGTACAACATTTAGATGCGATATATTACTTTGCTTATTGATTTAGTCTTTGCATTTGGTTTTATAATCGTTTACTAATATTTTTTGTATAAAATACACTGCCTTGCGATTTTAATTATTATAAGTAAAATGCGAGCGGACCCCACAATTATCAAAATTTAAATTTAGTCCAATTATATTAATACATAAATAATATCAGACTTACCTAAAAATATTCAAACGTATTTCTACGTGATTTCTCCAAAAATGTTCTGTTGAGATTACAGATAAAGTGAGTTTCATGTTTTTACTTAATATTCCAAACGCAGCAGTTTCCGCTAGCATACGTTACTTGTACTCGATTACATTTAATTTTTAGCTGATTTTTGATCTTTCCTTATTTTCCAAGGCACAAATAATACTATATAATGCATCGTTTAATAAATTCCAAACATTTCTAAAAAAACAACAATTTAGAGAAAAATGTATTTGATTCATCAACACCGCCTTCTTCTAGAGAAAATATTCATTACAATGGTTTTCTAATTAGTTGATAGTAATTATTAAATTTCGCTTCTATAATTGAGTTTAATATCGTTCTCTTGAGAATTCTTTTGGGATATGTAAACACTTAGTAGTGACTGGTGACCAGATACAGAGCGTAACCTAATGAAAATACAATGTCGACTTGTAACACGATGCATTGTATTGATGAATGATCGCTTATTTTAACTGTGTCCCCGTTCAAAATTGTTTCCTTTAAACGGTCTAATGATGCTGACAATATTCGCCATTGATAGTTCCTAATTTAATAAGATATAGATGAAGAAAATACCTCGTTTCATAATTGTATTTCTGATCGCTATGAAGCACTGTATCTGCTGTTATTCACAGTTACTCTGAAGAGACGGGTTTTATTTATGCTAAAGGGACGTTTTTTATCAATGTTTACACTAAATTTTACATGTAAACGGCAAAAACAATAATCTAAATTATCGAATATATGCTGTTTTTTTGTCCACCGTAATCAAAGGCTACACTTATATAGTAAATAGTTTCGCGATCGACAATGCTTTATGCGGCGTTCTTAATACATTCACATATTTTGTTATCTCACGAGACTTCAACTACGATTGGTCTAAACAGGTGTGTAGATTTTTCTGCTGTTTTCGGGTCAACTGTTAAATTTTAGCGATTGGGTTACGCAGTTTTATTTATGCCCGTTTAACCGCGTTGAAAATCAGCATGAGACTCCTTAACAGTTATTAATGACGAGGCGATATGTCGAAACTGGAGTTACCTCCCCGTGATTAAGGCTTGGTTTGACCACATTACCAGGATACCTCTTTTCCTCATTGCCGAGAAAGTGCAACAGAAAGCAAATAAGATCCCAGTTAGCGCTGTTGCAGAAGTTGCCAGAAAAGTATCGCAGTGTATCACAATCCACTATTCGAGATTTTAAACTGGAGGTTTCATTACGGTTTATTCCCATAGCCTTTGCATTTTTCAAGGCACAAGGCAGTCGAGTTATTTACCTATATCTGGTGAAAATTTGAAAAAAGTTTCCCTATAAGAATATGTTAAGGATTTCACTTTCAATTCGATATAAACATAACTTTCAAATTGCCACCGTTACGAAGTTCGCATGTGTTTTGCCCGACCTTTTCTAAGAAAAATCCCTTGAGTACTTTACTTTCATTTCATACAACCGTATCTGCCATGAGGATGTCCGTTATTTTCGTTAAAATTATTAATATCTTCACATTTTCACGGTTACAGAATTCATGTATGTTTGGCCTAACTCTTTCTAAGAATAATAACTTAAGGGTTTCGCTTTTATGTTGATATAACCACACTTACAATACTTTCTGATTTTGTTACAGAATTCGCATGACTTTCGGCTAAACCTCTTTAAAAAGAAGCATTTAAGGATTTTTTCATCTTGATACAACAATAACTATATAAAACATCCTCATTATTTTCGTCAAACTTTGAAATATTTTAAATTTGCATAGTTACGATATTCGCGCGTCTTCCGCCCGACATATTTTTAGACGAATCACAAGAGTGTCGCTTTTATTTTTATGCAATACAATAAGCATCTCCGTTTTTTTTTCATCAAAATTGGATATATTTCCAATTTTTCATTGTAACGGTGTTCGCATCTCTTTTTCTAAACTCTTAAAAATAACTTAAGCATTTTGCTTTTATTTTGAGACAACCATAACTATGATGAATATATTCGTTATATTCGTCACACTTGGAAATTTTTACCGTTACGAAATTCGCGTGTCCAATGTTTTTTTTCCATAAATACCCAATAAAAGATTTCGCATTTATTTTCATAGAACTAAACCTGCGATAATGATCCCTGTTGTTTTCGTTAAATTTTCAGCATTACGGAATCCACGTGTCTTTCGCCCGACTAATTTTACGTAAAAGGAGAGCACTAATATAATAGACCGTCAAAAACTTTCTGGCTTGAAAGAAAAATAATAAAATTAAAAAAAAAAACTGCTTACAATTAGTAAAATAACAGTTAGTTAATATGCACATTTTCTTTGTCTCAAGGAATACAGCAAAGGATAAAAGGAAACATCTTCAATCCTTATACTACACTTTTCTGGGTGCCCAGCGTTGCCCGGGTATTTGAAGGTGTGTGTTTAGCAAAAAAAAAAAGCAAAAAGTGGTAGACAGCCACGCTCGAACCCGAACCGATAAGAAGGGGGAAACGCGATAAAAAACAGGACCTTTTTGCCGTTGCTTCTATCGCCAAATCGGAGTGGCAAAGGTTTAAATTAACGCTACTCAACGAAAAAGAGGGGATAACTTTTCAAAATATCGGCGATAACAGCGGCCCCTCCTTGTAGAAAAATTTCCTGTTGAGGGTGTAGGAATACACGCTTTTTAGCAAATTTTTCAATATCTCTCGCACGGAGGGTAGGCTTCAAAACGATACAAATGTCGTAGAAATCCGTCGCCTCCGTCAAAAGTTTTAAGCAGACATGCAAACATACATATATACATGCATACATTTACAAAGACACGAAAGATTTACAGAAGAGAAATCGGGTAACAACATACCGCTTCTTAGCACTTACGTATAATACAGCGATTAATATATAATGCACATTTTATATAAAAATATAATTTTACTAGAAGACAGTCCGGTTTAACCCCATTGTAAAAGAAGACAGATATTTGTGTTCATCATATTATTCAAATTTTGTATTTATTATTATAAAGCCGATCATTTAATGATTATTATATTGACCACAATATACAATACTTTCTAGTCGTCGTGGCCCGATAGAAACATACGCTAAAATATTTTATTATAATTTATTCAGATATACTATCTATTATTAAAGAGACAATGCTCTTTTGTTTAGTATACTGTACCAAATATATTGTGGTTTGCAAAATTAAAATAATGTGACTTGGGTACCATCATCAAGAATCGAAGCTAAACATGTAGCGCACTTGCATTATGCCTTAACGCCTGATATAAATTCATACGACTATAGAAAAACATTTAATAATAACACTAAATATATAAACATTACTGATATGCAGAACTTCAAATGTAATGGGTACACACATTACTTACTACATAGTATCCCTTCAACTAATGCCCCTACATCAAACTGGCACTGTGCCTTGTTTGGTTGAAAATGTAATAAAAAAAATAAAAATGCAGATAATGAGTGCTGCTCTGAAATAGAGCTACATGCTACTTCACTTTAGCCTTATTTATGAATGACGATAGTGTGCATCGTCTATAATTATTTACATAAGGAATCATTCGGTTCTATACTTAATTAATTGTTGTTAATTATTTGTAATATGACAAAATTAAGTATCAGTTATGGTTGATAATAATTTTGGAAAATACAATAAGTGTAATTTTGAAACATAACCACATATTAGAGTCTTGATGTAAAATAATTGTATTAAAGTGAGGATTACTTTTCTCTGCTTATCTATACTTCTTTAATTTTGCATTTTTGGGTATTTATATTCATATTAAAACCCCTGTTTTTCTATTGATACATATTTGCTGCTCCATATAAGCAAAATGTGAAACAAGGTCGATTTTGATATGGGGGAAATCCAACGTTCCAAGAGAAGGGCAAAAGGGACACTCTCGTAGGGGAAAAACTAATAATTGTCTCAGTACAGAGGGGGTTCCCTCCGTTGACCAAGGACAAATTAATTTACGTGTAGCATCAGAACAGATACTACACTTTGAGATATCAAATATTTTATTAAGTTTCAAAATTCATCATGAACAAAAGTTTAAGCATAAAACCAACTAAAAAAGGGGGGAAATGGGGGTCGTTGGTGTCCATGTAATTCTAGATCTAAACATCAGGTTCTCTTAGCCAGCATCATCTTTCACCATAATACCGCATTCACACTTCCGTGCTGTTGGAACGGCCTACTTAGAACCTAATCGTTTAAAACATTTTTTTTATTAACGTATAAAGAAGATAAATGTAACAATAATGGTACAATAATTCATTTATATCGAGGCCGAGGATAAAAATAAAGAAATGGTTAGGAAGACCCTCACAACCCCGTCTAGTTGATAGACCGCCCGTTTTACTTCGATTTGTTAAAGAAGCTGAGGTCCTGTAGGACAGTCTCTAGGTAAGGGTACCCTTTAGATGGGACAGAAGGGAGAAACGAAAAATTGGTGGGTGAGGGGGATGTTATCGATTTCTTTCTCTCCAAAATAGGTTAAATTCAGAGGGGATGAAAAGAAAAAATTCAATTACGAGGTGGCGTGGGGATCTCGAAGGCTTCCTAATCGAAGAGGGATTGGACACTCAGTCGGTAGTTAAATGTTAGATCATACTTGAAGGAACTGAGCGTTCCAATTCTATGCAGGGGACGTATTCAATTTGGCTTTTTTACGTACACAGAGACTTGCTACGTGTACCCATCTTCTGTCAAATACCGCGCGATATATCCTTTTTCTATCACATCTGATTATCACCTGCATCTGGTCTTTAAAGAAAGCGATTTTTTTTTAAATTAAAGTTTCACTCCAAACAAGGCACATTGCCACTTTTTTGTAGGTGGCTACTATCAGGGGCATATGCATCAGGTTTACTGTGTAGGGAGTTGGACAGTACGCTGTCGGTTCACGTTACACTTGAACTTCTACATGTCAGTACAGTTGGGGAAGCAGGGGATCTAGCTGCCCTGAGGAAGAAACTACTGAAGTATAATGCCCTCTTACATCTAGGGATCTCTACTGTCTAGGGGTGGGATTTAGCTGCTTGTCGGGTTTGTCGAGTGTATATATGTCGAGGGGGCACAAGTGCTTGCAGTTCGTCAGAGCATTCACTTTTTTTACAAGGTGGTCACCACTTATCAAGGCCCGGAAGCCACTCAGGGATAAGGGTTATTGTAAGTACAGTACGTTAGTGTGGATATATAAAGTGTCTAATAAGAGGGCGGTTCATCAGGAAAATGTTAAAGTACATATGGAACAGGCAAAGTGATGCAACGTTTCGTCGATGAGACAGAGGCTGAAGTTTAGATGACAGTTCAGGACCTATCAGATTGGCGACTCTCTTTTGAACCTTATCGAGGAGCGAGATACTAGTGAGACTCACTAGACCAAATATTACAATACTCCATACATGACCAAATGGTGGCCTTATAGACGTATAGGATACTTTCGGGCGTTAGTATCTTTCTAGCACGGTCGAGAGAACCCACTTTCATCGCAGCGGTCCTGGCGATACTCTCAATGTAATAGTTCCAACTCATATTTCCTGTGAGCGTTAGGCCGAGGAGTTTAAAAGATGTACTTTCAGATAAAGTGTCATTGGCCATTTCTATTGGTGGTAGAGAAGGTTTCTTGTAATTATTGACGGAAACGAGTTTAATCTTGGCAGCATTGAATGTGACCATCTATTTATGTCCCCATTATACTACGGATCGGCGGTCATCCTCTAGCGTTTCTGCCATTTCTTTAGATATGTGTTCATTTGTGTTCTTGTGTCTGTTATAGAGCGTGGTGTCGTCAGCATATATACCCATCTCAGAAACATTTTTGTCAGGGAGGTCATTTATGAATATTAGGAACAACAGAGGTCCAAGGATACACCCCTAAGGCACTGTCACATTTATATCATATTATTTAGATGTACGACCGTCGAGGACGACCTGGATTTTTCTCTTATCGAAGAAGGATTTAATTATGTTATGTATTCTTCCAGTGATACCATATGGTCTGATTTTCCTGAGAAGACTTTCATGCCATACCCTGTCAAAAGATTTAGATATATCTAGAGCTACCGCTCTACTCTCCCACGCTTTGTCCAATGACTGGTATATACGTTCTGAGATTACAGTATGGATGTCTGCTGTGGAACGGGCTTGCCTAAATCCATATTGTTGGTTAGTCTTATGTTTAGCATCTGTATGGTGATGGACTAGAGCACGGTTAATTATGGTCTCAAATATTTTGGCGAAAAGTGGGAGGAGGCTAATGGGGCGATAATTTACTGGGCCAGTTCTTTCACCAGAATTCTTGAAAACAGTTACTACAGAAACAGTTTTCCAGCAGGCAGGAAAGCAAGATTCATTAAGGCATTTGTTGTAAAGTTTGGAGATAACTGGAGCCACTTCGGCGGGGCACTTTTTAATAGCACATCCGGGATGAGATCAGGTCTACATGCTTTTGCAGTGTCAAGATTTCTTATGATTGCATGCACCTGAGAAGGGGTGATCTTCAGATCTTCTACTGTGGCGTCTACCCGCAAAGGAACGCCAGGGAGGCGGTAGTTGGCAGGATCCAGTGTGGAGTCGGAGGAAAACCGATTGGTAAGCATGTTAGCCTCATCAGTTGCAGAGCAAACGACCTCATTATTGTTGGATAGGGGAGAAATTCTTGATTGCCCATTATTTACTACACTATTGTAGATTTTCCTAAAGTCGCAGATTCCTAATTGCTTTGCTTCGATGCGTTTTTTAGTAAACTCTCTCATGGCTGTCGCTATTTGTTTCTTACAATTACTTCTGGCATTTTTATAATATCTCGTTGTTTTAAGCAGTTGCTCTTTAGTTTTAGCTCTAGAGTGTATGACTATTTCAACCATTACCACGTCATGATCGGTGTTCCCAAGTGGGTTGTGGGCATTTGTTACAGTCATCGGGAACTGTGGTCAGAAACAGATCTAGAAGTTATGCGTGTTGTTCATGCTAGTTTGGGAAACGGGTTGGAAACGTAACCATCAGCTATAGGGAATAAGATATAGAGAAGTTATGTGTTGTAGTACCAGCTGCGTCTGTGTGAGTAGAAAATCCAAGCCAGTTGCAGTGGTGGACATTGAAGTCACCAAATACACGCACTTGTGCGCTAGTGTCGAGGGAAAGTGCTGTATCTATACTGTCAGAGACTTTGTTTATTAGCGTATAGACCTGGGTCGAGGGAGAGCGGTAGAGAAAATAGAAGTAGGTAATGTTTTAATCCTGATCAGAAAAACACACGCTCCCCCGGCAACGTTGCAGTCACGACGGCCAAATTACCATTCTTTCCACGACCAGGACCGTAATGTAGACCATTCGTCTTTCTTGGTCCGACAACTGCCTCACTTTGTCAACGACGTTTGATTGGTAATCGGGCGAGGAGGTTCGGGATCGATGCGAGCCGTCACCTCGCTGACGCACGATTAGTACTGGCAGAGTTTGGAGCAATCGTAGAACGCGTCCTTGTTCTGAAACGGGGACAATCAGAAGATCCCAAAAGCCGGAACTGCATTGTTGAGCGGAAGTCTATTTCGGGTCAATCACCAGGTAAGAGAGAACTCCGAATTGTTCAGATGACTCGAACCCGGCGCCCAACTCCACACGCAACGGATCTCACTCTGCTGCTAACCCAAACGCGCCTACCGAGTCTTCCGTGGCCCCCTCACTGTATCCCTTGTGAGTTCCCTGCGAGTAGCAATCTATAGGTCGCTGGACCTTGGTAGTCGTATTAACGCGACTCGGCACTCTTTTAAGGAGGCTGATTCTCCTCGCGGTCTGCGACGGCTCTCGACAGAGGGGTAAAGAATGAAGTCGGGAAAGGCGGAAGTAACCGTGCAGTTCCACAGTTGATCTTGTTGAAGTTAGTTACTCAGGAAAACCAGCCTCTCGGCGTCTCAATTACACTTCAAATACGACATTCTCAAAGTCTACTTCACATGGACGGTTTGTTCAGATCTGTCTGCGCACCCAATATTTTCCCTCCTCCCTAAGAAGCGAGTATAAGAGTTCGATAAAAGCTTTTAAGTGTTGTGCAGGCAGAGGAAGTACGGTCAGTCGGTAAAGGATGAAAGGGAAGCCGTACGTGGTGCACGCTTCGTCTCTACCAAAGAAAAGTTTAATAAAAAGCCACGAGTTGACCGGAGCCTTCCCTTTTGACCGTACCTTCAACTAACGCCCCTTAACCCGAATGCCAAGAAAGAAAAGAAGGCAAGTTTTTTATTCTTTTTATTGAATAAGAAAATACAACATTCTTTTACATGTGTCGTGGAATTGTATTCGCTAGCAAATGATCTAGCTAATTTGCATATTGTTTTAAACATTCATTTTCATTAATTTCCTATTATTTTTTCGGTATATTCATAGAATGATCATCGTAAGTTAACTATTACGTATAATTATATTAATGTCGATATTTACGTGATTTATACTTGCGTAATATTTGCGGAAAAGTTTATAGTAAACACAGCCCTCTTTCCATATATATCCATGTATACGAATATATATTCGTGTTTATAAAATTTTGCCTACAAATTCCCCCTAAGGTGTTTCGTCTACTGACATGAAACTTCACATACAAAATAGTTGAGCATATATGAAACTATATATTTAAGTTTTAGCCAGAGAAAATCGAAACAAAACTATGAAAATTAAAAAAAAAACAAGATGAAATATGCCAGTTGATGGTTGAACGCCGGCATTACGAATATGCATACATAACCTCGTTTCGTTTTGCAGCAAATATGTTTTCATAGCTCAGTCATTACTGGCATAAAAAACAATAAAATCGTAAGCTAAACGTTTTGCTTTCGATTCTCAATGGTGGCGCATGAGTCATTTTGTTTACTTTTTAAATCATTACGTTATATTGCGTCCAATATAACGTAATGATCTATACGAAATCTGTATTAATCAAAATATCATATTCAAGTATATTTTACGACCGAGCAATACCAGGCGCCCTGCTAGTGCTAACACATATTTTACTGTAGTTGTCTGAGTTGGTTTATCGCAGAAAGAGAAGTCTATAATGTTTTTCACTATGATGTAATTTAGCCTATTCCGTAAGTAAGTAAAAACTAATATATAAACGAGAGTATTATATTACATTTAGTCATGAATAGATGTTTATTTGAAATATATGGAATGTGCCAACATATTCGCGGCTTACTTTGTGCATAGTAATTTATTACAAAAATAAATCAAGATGATTTAAAAAATACTTACCGGCTATGTCTAATTATTCGGTAAAATTAAACATTTTAACATTGGCGAAGGTCCAGTTATATAGATAAATTTAATCACTGTTTCATTATTCATATTTTCAAATTATAACGAATTAAAAAAAATAATGTAAGTTATAGTTTTATATATATTGACAATCTACGTATATACAATGTATCACGGGAGTGAGTACACCTCTGACATTTTTTCAAATATTTCAGTATATTTCTTTATGGGACAACATTGAAAAAATGCTTTTTTGTCACAATGAAAATAGTCTCTCTGCAGCATATATAATAGCGTTAATACACTTTCCCCACAAAATAACTATATACATATAGCCATTAAAAACTAACTCCCTGGCAGCAAAAGTGAGTACACTCCTTACGAAAAGTTGTCAATATTAACACACAACATGTGAATGCTACATAGTTTTTGTGGCTACCATCATTATCTAAAACTGTCTTTACCCTCCTGGGCCTGGAGTTTACCAGAGCTTTACATGTAGCCGCTATAATGCTCTCTCACTCTTCAATGACTACGCGCAGCTGGCAGATATTTGAGATTTTGCACACCTCCACTTTCTACTTGAGAATCCCCAAAGATATTCGATTGGGTGCAAGGCTGGAAACATGCTTGGCCAGTCAATCACCTTTACCTTCAGTCTCTTAAATAAAAGAGTGGTTGTCTTGGATGTGTGTTTTGAGTCATTGTCATGCGGAAACAATGCTCTGCGACCAGGTTTCTGGAGGGAGAGGACCATGCTCTGTTGCAGTATTTGACAGTACATGTTGGCATTCATGTTTCCAACAATGACATGTAACTCTCTAATCCCTGCAGCATTCAGGCAGCCCCAGACCATGACATTTGTAATTCCTAAAAATCGTTTTAAAGGTAAACACCTTTCATTAAATCGCTTTAATTAACATTAAAAATATAATTATTATATTTTTGTATAAGCAAAAAATTGCATTTATATCAAAAGCAATTGGAAGTTAAAACTATAAATAAATTATTCCGAATATTATTTGATTCATCATTGATCTAAAATAATACTTTCTTTTATTACACAGGAATCACCACATTATCAAGACCAAGAGGTCACTCAAGGATAAGGGTTAAAGAGTGTACAGTAGAAATTGTACAATATAGTATCATTAGTAATGAAAATTTGGTAAATCTGATAACATATGGAACGGCTCATCAAGAACTTATTTACGTAAGACTTGAACACAGCCATATTGTAGTCAGCCGGAAAGCAGGAAAACGGAAGACAATTCCACAGGCGTGCAGTTCTAAGAAAGAAGCTTTGTTCATGTAATCTACGTTTAGGTTTAGGCACAGATAAACAGTGGGGATAATTATTGATAGTGTTTACAGCTAGACGAGTGTTTCTTGTGAAAGTTTGGCGAGGGGGGACCATAGACTGAAGCTCAGTCGAACACTTTCCATGAAAATAACGATACATCAGAGACAAACTCGCAACATATTTTCTGTGAGATTGAGGTTGAATGGAAGAGAAAAGGACATCTCATACGAGCCTACGAAGTCTATTTTGAACTATATCAAGACAGGACAAGTCCTTTCTAGCAGCTCCTGCCCATATGTGGCAAGAATATTCCATCATTGGATGTACCTGGCTCCTATATAGATAGATAATTGCATCAGTAGTGAGATATCTACCGGATCGATAGAAAGATCCCACCATTTTTCCAGCGGCCTTGGCAACAGATTTGATGTACGTGTTCCATGTAAGATCAGGAGTACTGGTCAAACCCAGAAGCTGTTCAAAACTTGAGGTCTCCTGTAGACGAGAGCCATTCATTTCAATTGATGCCAGATGTGGCTCAGAATGTTCATGATGTAAAGAGAGAAGCTTGGTTTAAGATACATTAAAAGTAACCAGACACTCCTTTCCCCATTTAACCACGTGCTCAAGATCAGAGGAGAGATAATTGGAGAGAACTTGGTCGTTTGCTGTCTTATATGTGGTACCATAAATGGTAGTGTCGTCAGCATAAATGTCTACAAATGATGTAAGGATGTGATTTGGAAGATCATTAATGGAGATCAGCAAAAGAGCTGGGCACAGGATGGACTCCTGATGGACAACAGCATTAAAACTGTGAGCTTCTGATTCTTGCCCCTCAACTACTACTCTTATGAGCCTATCAGAAAAAAATTATTTACTAATTGAGAAGACATTTGCAGCTATACCATAGCTAGAGATCTTATGAAGTAAACCTTTATGCCATACTCTATCAAAGGCCTTAGATATGTCAAGAGCAATTGCCCTAGAAAGGTTGCTTCCGTCGAGAGATTTGCTAATCTAATGAGATATAACTGTAAGCACATCTGCTGTAGATGCTGCAGAAGGAAAACCATTTGAGTGTCACTAAGAAGGTTATTTTTGTTGAGATAGTTGATTACTTCTGTATTTAACACAGATTCAAGCAACTTCCTCATGACGCACAGGAGACTTATTGGCCTGTACCGAGAGTGGGACGAGTGATCACCCGAATTCTTAAATACAGGGAAGCAGTGGAAAAAGTGATTTATGTGCGCAATGGCAGCAGCACATTCTGGCTGTTAGATTTTTGCTGGAACTTTTTCGAGGGTATGATACGGTCTTTACCTACAATTAACCATTCCGTCGGGTGTGATCCTATAGAGAACACATCCTTTATAAACATGGAACGCAGAGGTAGATCCGATATAAATGTATGAAAGCTATCCCAGTCAGCCTTAGTGTATCGATATACTGTACGATGGAGAGGTACGTCTGGGGACTTATTACATTTCATTTTTATCTTATTTGATACAACAAAGTGATCGGAATATCCAAGAGGAGACAGAGCAGAAACTGAACATAGTTCAGGGCAAGTTGTGAGAAAAAGGTCTAGTAGACTTGCATACTGGCCGTCATTGTCGAGCACACGGGTGGGTTAATGAACAATCTGAGTGAGGCCATAAGCAATGGAGAAATCATGACAGAACCTCCCCTCATCACGGTCTTGTTTGAGTGGGTCAACCATTCGACGTTGTGAAAAGAGGAGATAGGCCTTGGTCAATTTTCTCAGATATGCTTTTAAAGATATTAACTCCGTTGTTGTGGGGGCAATAGAGAGTAAATATAAATGCAGTAGTGTGAGCTAAAGCAACCCGGAAACACATATAGGGTAAGTTAGGATCTTCCCTGGAGATGTCCCTACGACATAGAAAGCGATCTTGAATATAGGCATATATCCCATGCCCATGGCGGTCTTGGGGGTCAGATTTAAAAGTTAAGTTAGAGTATCCTTTAATTGCGAACTCTTCCAGGGAAATAGCCTGTCCAATGCCAGTTTCGCTTAAAAAGAAAAGGGTTGGTTTTGTCTCCTGTAATTGGGTTTCACCCCCTGGAAGGTTAGAACGTAGACCCCTGATGTTGGAACAGGAGACATTGTAGTAGGGGTCTACGTTGGAAGTTGAAGAACCGGGTTTAATCGTGTATTATTTCTTGAAACTTGTCATGATGGAATTTTAGAATTTGTGGACTAGGTCGTCAGATTTAGTTAGAGCAAGACAGAGAGGGGAAACTTAGAGAGAAAAAGAAAGGAAACATTTTTTTGTAGCACATGATAAGGTAAAACCGTAACAATTACCCACTAATATCCGTGTATAACTGAATTATATAGGCGTAAACTGTATAGATAAAAATATATCTATGATAAATATGAGAAAAACTTTAGCATTTATTCATTTAGATATATATTGAACATTAAGTGGTATTATCATTATTAGAAGAAGGATTTATAAATAAATTATTCCGAATATTTTTTTATTCATTATTGATCTAAAATAATATCACCTTTACTCTCGGCGTTATGGTACAATAATTCATTTGTATCGAGTTCGAGGAGGACAAGCACGATTATGTTGCTTTAAAAAGTACTCTGGAGGCCACCAGGGATTGCCAAACCTTCTTTTTTTTAGGTAAAGTTGAGGCGTGGTTAATTAGAGCGTGCTCATTCTCCCAAGCATTACCACAACTTTTTCTATTTATAAGTTTGTGCAAACCAGCTTTCAGTGGGAAATTAGTCTTACCCATTCTAGGTACTCTGATATATATATATATATATATATATATATATATATATATATATATATATATATATATATATATATATATATGTATAAGGAATTTAAAAATATACCAGCGGTGGTTGACGTTATGTTTAAAGAAAAAATAGAAAAAACCGAATGAAATTATTAAAAAATCAACGTTTCGTCCCTGTTTCAGAGGACATCTTCAGGATAATTGAAATAAAAATGTGATAAAAGAAAAAGTCATAGATCGTGCGACAAAAGACAGTTTTTTAAAATCCAACCCATGTCGGGAAAGGACGAATATGTGTGCGTATGGGAAGGTTGTTTGATGTCTGTATATACAACTTCTAAAATGCATTAAAATAAATATGTACATTTTTTTTTCTTCTGCGAAACTACTCATTTTCCTGAAACATTCAAAGGAAAAAAAAAAAAATAAATAAAAAAATAGGCTAGCCAGGATCCACCCTGATACCTTGCTCTTTGATTATTATTTTCCCTATGCTAGGGGTTAAATGGTAGAAGCCTTTTCTTTGCGTAATAGTATTAGTATTCAAAATTAGTGCTGATTCTAAAAGTCTTCTTTTAGCTCTATCTATCACGTATTTAATAATTTTCGCTTGATCTAAATTAAATGAGTGATCGTGTTCTGCACAATGGCAAAAGAGTGCATTTAGGGCGTTACCATTCCTTATATCTCTTCTGTGCTCGTTAAGTCTTAATTTCAATTTACGTTGTGTTTCACCTATGTACGCTTGTTGACAGTTGTTACATGGGATGGAATATATACCGGCATCGGATGTGAGAGTTTTGGGAGAGTGCTTGGTAGTTTTTAATGTTTGTTTTATGGTTGAGGAAGTTGTTTGTATCAGGTGAAAACCGAGTCTATTAAGAGTGTCGTAGATTTTTGTATTTTTGGTGTGGGTGGGAATGAAAAGATGTCTGTTTAATAGTGAGGTATCTGTTTTATTTTTCTGTGTGTTTATGTTATAGTGTATTTTCGTAGCTTTTTTCTTTGCGTAAGAAATGAAATAGGATGGATACTGTAGTTTTCTTAAAAAACTTCTGCCAATAGTGTATGCATTTTCTTTAGATATAGGTCTTTATCTATTATAACTATACCACCTCCTTTATCGGCTTGTGAAATAATAATGTCTTTATTTTTTGTTAAAAGTTTTAAGGCATCAATGTATCTTTTTGGTAGTGCTAATTCTTGAGGTTGGGTAGTTGTTAAAGCTATTATCCCTTGTATGAAGCCTTTAGTAAAATCAGAGTCCTCTTGTCTATAATTTTTTAGGGTTGTGTTAGTGGTGATTTTCGAATGCTTGCCGGTAGCGAATTTAAGACCGAAACTGAGAGCTTCAGTTTCAATGTCCGAGAGTCGTTTAGAAGTAAGGTTTAGAATAAGGTCTGGACGTCCCAAAGTTTTCCATTTGCTGTTTTTTATCAATTTCGCAAGTTTGTTATTCAATTTAAAGTTATGGCGTGTGTTAAATTTTTTGATAGATCTGTGAATGTTCTTAATTGATCTGGGTGTTTTCTTGTAATTTTGTTGATAATCAGCAATTAATATCCTGGCTTTCCGAAAAAGATGAGAGCTTTGGTGCTTTAAATATATTATAGATGACAAAAGATATTTCTCAATGTAATCCGGGAAAATATGGGCTGATGTTTTAAAAAATTTAGGTATGCATGCAGGTATGACTTTTTCTTCAATACATTTTTCCAGAAAAATTATCCTGTTGTTGTGAGAATTTGCTGCGATTAAGATGCTCTTATATGTTCGCAGAGAAGATCGGTTTTCCATTTCGACAGAATGTATAAGGAATTTAAAAATAAATTAGCACGAGCTATTGCCCAAATTTTAACTCCACTAATGGGCACCATCAGCACTTCACATATCAAAAACTCTGGTGACCTCCTAAATAGAATAAAAAATATGGACATGCAAAATAAAACCATGCATAGTTTAGACATAATTTCCCTGTACACCAATATTCCAATCAAAAAATGCCTTAATCTACTCCACAAGCACTTAATCAAAATTAAAGCCGACCTACCTTTTTCCTCAGATACACTAATACAAATTATAAAACTCATCACTGATAGAACCTACTTTCAATTTAATAATTCTTACTATAGACAGAAATTTGGACTCCCTATGGGTAACCCCCTTAGTGGTGTACTAGCCTGCTTATTCTTAGAATTCTTAGAAACCAACTCTTTTAAACACAGACTTCCTAAAAACTCCACATATTTTAGATATATAGATGACATTCTTATTTTTCTCCCTAAAAACACACAAATAGAACAAATTAGAAATAAATTAAATTCAGTGGAACCATCTATAAATTTTACACATGAATCCGAACAAGACCACTCTCTAGCTTTTCTAGACATATTCCTCATCAGATCAGAAACCGACCTGAGTTTCAAAGTACATAGAAAGACCACACACAAAAACGACTATATTCATTACTACTCACACCACAATGATAAAATAAAGACGGGCATGATTATAGGTTTTTTCTTACGTGCCTTTAGAATATGTAGTCCCCGATATCTTAATGATGAATTTCAATATATTACGAATGTTTTAAGAAAACTACAGTATCCATCCTATTTCATTTCTTACGCAAAGAAAAAAGCTACGAAAATACACTATAACATAAACACACAGAAAAATAAAACAGATACCTCACTATTAAACAGACATCTTTTCATTCCCACCCACACCAAAAATACAAAAATCTACGACACTCTTAATAGACTCGGTTTTCACCTGATACAAACAACTTCCTCAACCATAAAACAGACATTAAAAACTACCAAGCACTCTCCCAAAACTCTCACATCCGATGCCGGTATATATTCCATCCCATGTAACAACTGTCAACAAGCGTACATAGGTGAAACACAACGTAAATTGAAATTAAGACTTAACGAGCACAGAAGAGATATAAGGAATGGTAACGCCCTAAATGCACTCTTTTGCCATTGTGCAGAACACGATCACTCATTTAATTTAGATCAAGCGAAAATTATTAAATACGTGATAGATAGAGCTAAAAGAAGACTTTTAGAATCAGCACTAATTTTGAATACTAATACTATTACGCAAAGAAAAGGCTTCTACCATTTAACCCCTAGCATAGGGAAAATAATAATCAAAGAGCAAGGTATCAGGGTGGATCCTGGCTAGCCTATTTTTTTTTTTTTTTTTCCTTTGAATGTTTCAGGAAAATGAGTAGTTTCGCAGAAGAAAAAAAAAAAATGTACATATTTATTTTAATGCATTTTAAAAGTTGTATATATAGACATCAAACAACCTTCCCATACGCACACATATTCGTCCTTTCCCGACATGGGTTGGATTTTAAAAAACTGTCTTTTGTCGCACGATCTATGACTTTTTCTTTTATCACATTTTTATTTCAATTATCCTGAAGATGTCCTCTGAAACAGGGACGAAACGTTGATTTTTTAATAATTTCATTCGGTTTTTTCTATTTTTTCTTTAAACATATATATATATATATATATATATATATATATATATATATATATATATATATATATATATTAGATATGATGGGAGTTATTGAGTTTTAGGATAATATTTCTCTAATTCTAATCAATGAAATATTTCTCACTTAGGAGCATATTCTCCTAAACTGGTACAGTGGATAAGTATCACATATTTACAATTTATATCTGCGGATACGCGCGTTACTCCCTGGTACACGTAGTCATAGCGAGATTCCAAAATAAAATACATACAGTGATGATGATATTTATTGGCACGGTAAAATAAAAGTTAAATTTTGTCTAATAAATTCTAAAAAAGGGATTAAATTAAAGAAAATAACAAAGTATATTATGTATTTTTAACTGGCCTGTCCGATGCAGCAATCGGATTTTAAAAAAAAATAAATAACAAAGGAACAACAAACATAATTGCAAAAAACCCTTGTTCAAAATTATTGGCACGGCTTTGTTTTTCTTTTAGTATCAGTATAATATCAATCAATTTCCGGTTTACGTGCTTTCTGAACTTTTTTATAGCCATATTATGCTTGTTTAACGCTAATTCAGTGAATAATTTTTTTCAGATAATTTTTAGATAGCGATTTATTTAAACTATTATAAGTGACTAAATTATAATTTTCAATCGCCATGGTTAAAACTAAGGAACACAGCGAAGACGTCAGGAAACTTGTTGTAGCATGCCATACCAATGGGGAGGGCAATGATAAGATTTCAAAGAAGCTAAACCTTCCCAAATCCACTGTTAGAGCCATAATAAACAAGTTCAAATCGCAAGGCCACGTTATGAGTTTAGAGGGTAGAGGGAGAAAAAGGATTCTTTCCCCAAGAGATGAACGGAAAATTGTTCGACAAGTAAAACAAAACCCAAGGATCTCTGTTGGGGAGATTGTTGATGAACAGATCACCTCTGGAGTGAATGTATCTCGACATACAGTTGGTAGAGTTTTGAAGAGAGCTGGTTTAAAAGCATGTCGTCCGAGAAAGACTCCCTTATTGAAGCCTATGCACCTGAAAGCAAGGCTAGCCTTTGCAAAACGTCATATTGATAAAGATGTTGCATTCTGGAAACGTGTTCTATGGACTGACGAAACGAAAATAGAGTTATTTGGCCATAATAAAGTGTCTTATATTTACAGAAAATCTGGCGAAGCTTTCCTGCCTAAGAACACCATACCCACAGTGAAGCACGGTGGAGGCAGTTTGATGTTTTGGGGATCCTTTGCTGCCTCTGGACCAGGGCGACTTGTTAAGGTCACAGGTAGCATAAAAAAGGAAGCTTATGTTAAAATATTGGATGAAAACCTGAAAGACTCTGCTAAAGAGCTCTCACTTGGTCGTCGTTGGTGGTTCATGCAAGATAATGACCCAAAGCATTCGGCTAAACTGACTAAGAAATGGCTTGAGGACAATCATATTAATGTTTTGGAGTGGCCATCACAAAGCCCAGACCTTAATCCAATTGAAAATTTATGGAGAACATTAAAATTGAGGGTAATGCAAAGGAAGCCTAAGAATCTTATTCAATTGGAGGATTATTGTCAGGAAGAGTGGGCTAAAATTACTACTGACGAGTGCAACAATTTGGTTGTAAACTATGAAAAGCGACTGAGGAAGGTAATCAAGGCCAAAGGCTATACAATTGATTATTAAATAAATCGTGCCAATAATTTTGAACAAGGGTTTTTTGCAATTATGTTTGTTGTTCCTTTGTTATTTATTTTTTCTAAAATCCGATTGCTGCATCGGAAAGGCCAGTTAAAAATACATAATATACTTTGTTATTTTCTTTAATTTAATCCCTTTTTTTAGAATTTATTAGACAAAATTTAACTTTTATTTTACCGTGCCAATAAATATGATCATCACTGTATAAACAGCGTCTGACTTTCAACCAGTAAATCGTTCCTTTCGTTAGTTGTGAGTAACATGCATTAGACTTCCAAATTATTTCATTTATATGTGGTCTTTTACATCATTAATAATTGACTTGATTTAAATATGCTTACATAAAAAGAGTTACAATTACTGATCAGTGTAAATCAATGTTCACTCAAGCATGCGATTCTCCAATCGTGTGAGCCTATATATTTACATACATAATAAACTTTAAGCTGAAAATAAATGTTCAATAATTACGTAAACCTATCTAGATAAAACAAAGTCTATCAGGTTAAGAGGAGTAAAAATTAAATAAGTCAAGAAGATAAGACGTAAAATTATATAGGAATTATATAACATTATCATGCGAATTAGTGTTACAGAAGGAGGAATAAGAGAAAAATACTTTAGGCCATAGCATTTTGAAGCTGAAGAGACGAAAAGGCGGAATTATAGAAAAGTAAAGGGAAAAACTAAACATCGACTTTGAAAACATTTAGATTGGAAATAAAAAAATAAAATTGAGATAAGAATTAGATAACTATTTTTAAGGAGGTGGTATGATAAGGGTAAAATGAGAAGATAACGACAATAAATGGGAGAAACACATAGAAAACAATATATAAGAAAATGAAATACTAAGATTAAAAACTTTAAAAATCCTCACAATTTTTTTAAACCTTGGAAATCCATATTAAAGAAAAATACATTAAACACCTTTAAGCAAACATAAATAAAACAGTAGACGTATGTGTGTGTAAATATCTAACAGGTAAACTATTAAACTACTAGTCACATAGCACTGAAATTCTTAGGAAATAATATCCATGCACCAAGGGTTGGTTATAGCAAATAATATCACTGCTTACGTGCATGTATATCGCATAAAGACATCGACAAATTTACATGTAACATTTTTATTAAACATTAGCTGACATTTTGATTTTGTATGCGCAGGTATTCGTTTTATTTCTCAGGCTGGAATGCTGGTTTTTAAAAAAGATATTTCAATTCTAACTGATGACACCAACTCATTTTTTTATGTCTTTGTATTAAAAAATTTAATCATATGTAAATTTCACTCGCGGTTTGAAATTTGTAAATATGAAAACAAACCTCTAAATATTTTATACGATCTCACATTTACCTTATTTCATACATATGTTTAAGACAGAGGGAGGTGACACACGCAATACGGACCGCGCTTAAATAATAACATTATTATTTAGAAGGCCATTCTTACTATGGAGAGGGGAAGGTATTGTTTAAACTATTATGTACTTTCACCTACCAATTTAATAAATAAGAAACTGGAATGTATTATCTCTATTTTTGTTTAGTATTAGTTAACATTAAGTATGTGATTCTCAATCCAATTTCTTGATTAATTTATTGTAAAAGAAATGTTGCCTAATCACTTACTGCACTTTGAAATACATATTTTTTGAGTAGCATGAATTGTAAATGTGGTGCTTCTACAATGTAGTACCAATATTTAAAAAATACATACAATTTACAATGAAATCATGTATTTCGAAAATCTACTGAGTCATATTCCGGAAGTGACGCCAGGTGTTGATGATGGGGGGGGGACAAGTACAATTATGTTGCTTTAAAAAGTACTCTGGAGGCCACCTTCTTTTTTAGGTAAAGTCAGGGTGTAGTGAATTAGTGCGTGCTCATTCTCCCAAGCATTGCCAACACTTTTTCTGTTTATCTATATATAAAAGCTGAAACAATCTACGAGTTATACTTTACATTATTTCATGTATGTTTTTAACAGTGTGGTCAGGGATATGAAATCAGTCCCGAAAATGGCTGCACCATTTTACGTAGTAGACATTAATTTATTTAATGTATATTATTAACAGTGGGTGGGGGATAAGGAGTCAGTGCCGGAAATGGCTTAAACAGTTTATGATTTAAACATTACGTTATTTCATGTATATTTTGAACAGACATTATTATATAGTTATTATTTTCGTATGGGGGGAGGCGATAATGTTGGTTAAAATTATGAAAAATGAGTGTCTAAATTAGTAACATATCCAAGAATTATGAAAAATTATGAAATGTGAGGTTATAGATCAGTGGTTTCTTATATGAAATAATCAACTCTGACAGGATATCAAAGTTATTATTTTCCTAAGAGAGAGGGGTTGATGGGGTTAAAATTATACAAAATTATTGTTGAAATTATTAACATATCCAGGAATTATGAAAAATGTTAATTAATTTATTGGTGCGTTTGTAAGCAAATAGTCGGCCCAGACAATATATCAACGTTATTACTTTTTGTAAGAGGTAGCCATTATGTGAGTAAATATTATAAAAAATGATTATTGAAATTAGTAACATATCAAAGAATTATGAAATATGATGAAATGTTATTTACTTTATTAATGTGTTTGTAATGAAATTATTGGCCTGGATATTATATCAAAGTTAATATTTTCGTAAGGTCTGGGACGATAATGTGGGTTAAAATTATTAAAAATAATTGTCGAAATTAGTTATATATCCAAGAATTATGAAATATGATGATGTGTGTTTAATAATTATATAATTAACAATCTATATATCAAAGTTAACATTTCCGTGCGTGTGGGGTGATAATGTGGGTTAGAATTATAAATAATGATGTCGAAATTAGTAATATATTCAGAAATTATGAAAAATGATCAAATGTTAATTAATTGATTCGTGCGTTTGTAATATAATATTCGGCCCAGGCAATATATCAAAATTATTACTTTTCGTAAGTGGTGGCCATAATGTGGATTAAATTTATGAAAATAATTGTCGAAATTAGTAACATATCCAAGAAGTACAATATATCAATATTATTGCTTTTGTAATAAGGGGTAGTGATAATGTGGGTTTAAATTATGAAAATTGATTGTCGAAATTACTAACATGTCCAAGAATTAGAAAAATTATGAAATGCCATTTAATTGATTTGGGCGCTAGTAATGAAATAATCGGGCTAGGCGTATATCAAAGTTATTACTTTCGGGAGGCGATAATGTGGGTTAAAATGATGAAAAATGATTGTCGAAATCAGTAACATATCACAGAATTATAAAAAATGATGAAATGTGAGTTTATTTATTAGTGTTTTTTTAATGAAATAATCCAACCAGACAATATATCAAAGTTATTATTTTAGTAAGGGCGGCGGCCGATAATGTGGGTTAAAATTATTAAAAATGATTGTCGAAACTCCTATCCAGAATTATGAAAAATTATGAAATATGAATTAATTTTTAGTGTTTCTTTCTAATGAAATAATCAGCCCAAACAATATATCAAAGTTATTATTTTCGTAAGGCGGGGGCAATAATGTGGGTTAAATGTATGAAAAATGATTATCGAAATAAATAACATATCCAAGAATTATGAAAAAATAATTTAATGTGAGTTAATTGATTGTGGTGTTTTAATGAAATAAGAAGCCCAGACAATTTATCAGATACTGTATTCGGTTAACAATATTTTTTCTTAATTTTCAATATTAACTTCGAATAATGACATCTCAATTGTAGTGGTGAGTAGAAAGACACATGCTTATGTTGCTTTTTAACGTGTTCTGGAGTTCTTTATTAATTAAGAAACCATTAACTTTTAGGCGGGGGCTGGAGAGAGTAATGTTCATTTTGGGGTCAATCTCCCACAATGTCATAGTTCAAAAATATGGAATTACTATGGAATCATATTCCAGAAAGGACGCCGTTTCTCTTACTAATGTGTTGTTGGTGGTTATTGTTGTAAAGGAGGGTGTGAGAACTATATTAATATTGAAAATTGTGGTAAAGTTATTGTTATCTAATGATTATTCGCGTCAATGCATTTATGTAATTATTTGGAAAACCAATTTGGAGTTATGGTCAAGACATGCTATAGTTTCACTTAAAATGATGCTGTTAGTATTAGGGAGAGGACGAATACAGTAATGTGGAAAGTTGTAGTGAAACAAAGGTTGCCTAATCACAAAGCTTCTCAACATATCTGTTTATTTGTGTGTAAAGCCTGCTGAGTAATCTTCCAAAAATGACGTGTTTAAAAAAAAAAAATGTTGGCGATAGTGGGGAAAATGAAACAGAGTAATGTGGAATTTGACAATGAGGCAAGGGTTAGGGTTAGGGTTAGGGTTATTCATTAATTTTTAAATCCTGCTAAGACATCTTCCAAAAATGACAATTTTTCTTACAATAATAGTGCGATAGTAACGATGGAAAGAAGCAAGTGTTGCGAACACATTAACCAACACAACGTATTTATGTATTAATTTGGAAATCCTAATGATCCATCTTCTAAAAGTGATTTTAATTTTCTTTAAATTTGAGTAGCCTTAGTTAAAATAGACATTATTTCATATATGTTGTACAATAACTTCGAGAGTATGTTAAATTGTTTCATATATGTATATAAATTGCCCGTCCGAAGGCAGGTAAACATATTTTAAATATGTGTTGTAAATTACCCGTCACAAAAAGGTCAAATTATTTCATATACATTCTGTAAATTACCTGTCCTAGAAAATGTACTATTATTTCATACACGCGTAATAGTCGTCCTAGGGTAAGTAAAATATTCGTTTGCTCGTAATACCAAATGTTACATAGATATTAAAAATTTCTCCCTACAAAGGATAACACTTATATTCAGAATCAACTTCAATTTACTCATTGTTTATACGGTTCCGAGCGACGCCGGATATCCCCGCTAGTTAAAAATAAATCATTACAACTTTTGTTTCAATAAAAATAGCAGCGAATGCCAGTTCTATCGAAAAACAAACAAAAAAAGCCAAGTAGGCAGAACCCTAAAAAAAAATGAAGATCTACAAAAAATGAATTCTAAAACACTTAAATGAAAGTTTTCGTCACTTTATGCTTCTAATGTAATCCTCCCCCCTCCCAAAAATTTTGAATTTGTCATATTTTGGGGTTCGTGTTGTTTATAAACTTGTTAGGTGAAAGTACAGCATGGTTTCATAAGAAATAATTAAATTTATCGTTAGTGTTTCAAATGAAATTGCCGCCCCCCGCCACGAAGAAAAAGAAAAAAAAAACAAATTGTATTTGTCATGTTTTACTACCCGCCTCGATCGCCAAACTTGAAAAATTCTAGTCTATTGAATGATTTGTGGCCAAAAGTGGGTGCTCATTTTACGTTAAATTTTTATAGAACAGTGATCCCATACTCTTAAATGTGACTTGTTTTTCAAAATTTCTTCTTTCATGTTATTTATACAGACTGGTTAAACGTATTAGGCCCCATAAAAGTAGATCTTCATTTTTTAGGGGTGAAACGACGCTGGGTCACGTCGTAAAAATTTCCCTTTTTTTAATTCGAAATTTAAGTTTGTAATCGAGGAGATTAACATGAAATATAAAGCAAAGTGTAAATTTTTATTTTTAGGTGTTAAACTACGCTGGGTCCTATCGTAAAAATGTACAGATTTCTGTATAGCCGTTTTAAGAATAATAAAAAAGAACAAATAAAATATTCGGAAGTTTCTAAGGGGCAATTAACTCTAACAATCTTTTTTAATCGATGTTGGAATAATAATTCCAAATAAATTAAATTAAATATATTGTCAATATAATTATTGTTTAAAATTTATAAATAACGATTTTAAATTGAACACTTAAAACTTAATAATTGCGATTAATTGAAAGATTTGCGCGAATGCATCAGTGAACATCCTTGCCACAGACTACTTGACCGAGATCGGCATTGAAACAATTCTTAACCATCCCTATAATCTCGGTCTTGCTCTCAGTGACTTTTGCTTATTTTCTAAGCTCAGAGAAAACTGTCGTTTTGAGACAATTGATGAGATGAAATGGGTTGTGATGAGAATCACTATGCGCTCACACAAGTTGACTCTCATAGGGATTTCCAGAAGCGCATTGCAACCGGAGGATATTAACCTGATGGGAATTAGATTTTCACGAATGTTCTATCAATAAAAGTATCCATTATATCTCTCTAGAAGATTGGAAACAGTATTTGTTTGGTGAAGAGAATGTTCAGTTGTATTAGCGGTGATAGAGCCAAGTCTAAGGAAAAAAGGCGGATTGTTACAGCTGGAAGGTACGATGGGAGAATTATTATTTGTAAAAAGGCGACGAGGGGCTTTCCCTCCTGGTCCAGAGTAGCAATTGCATTGTCGGGCACTACCCTTTCATCAATACCCTTTACGCAAATTCTATAGGTGTATATTATGTTCGCAGCTGCAGTAGAAGTAGTCTTATTGTTCTTAGGCGTAACACTACGCCAATACACTGTCTTAAAGATCGTGCACGTGTTCTTACCGGAATGCATTTTACTGTGCTGTAAGACATCTTGATTATCCAGTTTTGTCAATGATACGGGGGCGCACCGAAATCGTATGTGTTCGCGTCACATTTGTGTAAATTCAGCAAATTTCTTAACGCAAAAGACCGCGCATATTCGTAACCAACTCAATTGGCACCATCCATTCACAGAACACAATTTCTAACAGCTTGTTGATGCTAGCAGAGTCTTGTTGGTAAAGCTACTTCTAGATGGCAAAACGGCTAGAGGCATAGTCTATCAGCGTCGCGTAGAGTTGAGTGCTGAAACAGATTAAATTATTTTAAACGGTCTGTTTTACTTTCAGTTATGTGTTAATTTATTTACTAAATTGTTTTATGTCTACCCTTGTTTCTTGCCACCAATATGCAGTGTATATATATATAAATATATATATATATATATATATATAAATGGATAGATAGATAGATAGATATAAAGTTATTTTTTTAAGTTAGAAATTATCGTCGCGAATTGTTATAGCTGATTTATTACCTATATATGTAATTCCTTTTATTGTCAGTCGAGTAAGATTCTTTAAATTCTATTCAAATAATTTAATTTTACTTCCAGAAACAGTCACGTGGCATGATCATCGATACATGCCGCTCCCTTTTCTCAAGATAACCGCTCGCTTGTCATTTCGTGTTGTTTTCATGTGAAGACGCGATAACCGCCATCTCAAGGCTAAGGCAGGAGAGGCATGTGTGCCTTTACAGAAAAAAGTGTTATTTTTTATCCAGCAGTTATCGTTATATATATATATATATATATATATATATATATATATATATATATATATATATATATATATATGGTTATATATATATATGTATATATATGTATATATATATATATATATATATACATGAGAAAGGAAATCAAAAAGATGTAGTGTTTACCTGGTATACGCAATGGTAACCTTCAATCTAATATAAACACCAGTATTTATATATACATAATTTTATCCCAACCGACAAAAAGCTCAACACGCAATAGAGATTGGATCTTGTTGTAAGAGAAAGAAAATTAAAACTCTTAGTTGAAAATTACAACCCAAAATTATTGTTCGACTGAATACTGCAAAAAAAAGTTTACAAAGTCCTTATTCCTCGGAGTTTCCAAGAATTCTATTCTTGCTATTCTTCTTATCAGAGGACAGAAAGAAATCAGAAACTTACATTTGTTGCAATGCTAGAACTTGCTGGTTATTGCATTAAGTGAAACCGCAATTTCTTATAGTCATAGATTGCAAAGGAAAACATGTGAAAAATATTGGTTATTAAAAAAACAAATATAAAAACAAACCGCGCCTAATATTTCAGCTTGCATTAAGATTCTCTAAAGGAAAACCGAAAGGCAAAAATAATTCTGTAGCGAGAATGAAGTCCAAAATTATATCCAGTGTGATGTTCATAGTCATAGTCCGGTTGGAAAGTTTTCAAAGCAGCTGAAATAATGGAAATTGTTTCTACGGACAGTGCAGTAGTCCAAAAAAATTGATTCTAAATTTTAACTTAGAGTTTCAATTTTCTTTCTCTCTTATATATATATATATATATATATATATATATATATATATATATATATATATATATATATATATATATATATATATATAATATTATTTTTTTATTTTTAACTATTTGCCAGAGAAAATACTACTCCGAATGAAAACTCGTTCGGTCTCATGAATTTATTTACCATTACGAATGTGATACTATTTAAAAACACACACACAATTTTATTTTAGACTAATTAATTTAAAATGAGAAAATGCGGATAATTTACTTTTGCTACATCATAATCTTCACAAAACATTTTTCATGCTGATCAAATTACGTTTATTTTTTCATTTACCAATACATGTAGTATGTGATAACGTACATAGAAAACTTAAGCGGTTTAGCGTATTACAAGACAGACACATTCATTTTCTTTTGCTTTTATTCTTACCATGAATATGACTTTAACAGTGTAATTTAAAAGATGCATACTTATTTCATCGTCGCAACACTTGTTGTCGCAACAAAAAAGAGTTTTATAGTGTTTCTTCTTGATGCAAAACTGCATTATATTTCTGATTCTTGTGTCGAACCAGAGCTTTCTTCTTCATTTATATTTCTTGTTAACTTTTCACGTTTACTTTGGCATCCTCGCCAATTCCTATCGATTTTCGGGTATTTGGTCCAGTTCGTACAGTTACGTAAAGATTCAGGGAGAATTTTATCTGCAATTTTGCGCCGTTGCTGTTTTTCACGTGTCCGACTGGCGCCATTGCTTATTACCAAGTCTGTTTCGAAGCGTACAACGTTGGTCTCACAGCCAACAGAAAATTAAACGTAGTTAAGAATTCAAAGTATTCACCGACTGCACTTAAACCTTTGCCAAGATAAATACGCTCTGAAATAGGCTATGATGAACTTGTTATTATGTAGCTAAATACAGCTTGATTTTGCGAAATGGTTCACCTATAAAGAAGAGACCAGTGTATTTTGTTTCTGGCATTGGCTTTGTCATTGAAAGGAAAAGTTTCTGATCGTACAAAAAAGTTATGCTTGGAAGGTTGCTATAACAAATTGATGAATATATAAATTTTCATCATTGTTCTGCGCGATGAAGACCAATGTGTATGCATTTATATATAATACATACATACATTAATGTATGCACTTCCATCCGGTCACGCGAATGTTAGATATTTTATTGTTTTTGTTTGAATGATAATGCATTCATTTGCTATATGAAACACTTTACCCGAGATGCATTTTTGAGATTCTAATTGTCCACTTAAGTCTAATTGTTTTATTTCAATTGAATTGTTGGGTATAATCGTTAAGTCACTTTTGAAATTAATTTCCATGGACCGGTTTCTCATAAAGTTACTGGAATCATTGAGATCTTCCTAATACTTCAATTTCTTTTCCCGTCACACATAAGACTTTAGTATGAAGCTATTTTCTTTCTTTAAGCTTCGCTTACTCCATCATAATTAGGGATACATACTCAATTACAGTTATTTCTCATCTACTTCTTATCTCATATGATCATGTACTTTTTAACGACTCCGTTTATTAAATATGTAGTTGCAGGAATTGTATAGACATAGCGAATGGTGTCTGACTTATTACTAAGAATTCGTTCTTAAGACTTTCTGCTACATTAGATGTTTGAATTTCGCAGATAGCCCAATGGACACATTTACATATTCAACTATCTGTTTATCTCTTTCTTTGTCTCTTTTTATCTCTCTCTTTTAATATATATATATATTTATATATTATATATATATTTTAATATATATATATATATATTTATATATTATATATATATTTTAATATATATATATATATTTATATATTATATATATATATATATATATATATATATATAATATCATTGTGCCTACATAATAAGTGTATATAAATTAAATAATCGAATGTCAAGAAATATTGTTTTCTGTTTATCAATCCAAATCTTTACTCGGATTGAAAATTAACTGTAAATCCTCATAACATTTTAGGAAATAAAAACTTGGACACAAACTAAAACATCTAAGGATGCACAGACATGAATGCATATGCTAAACAAGTAAGGTAAAATAGCAGCTGGGGAATTGTTTTTCGGTTCTTACCCTCTACATTATATATTTTGGTTATGTCTTGTACTGAACTCGTTCGAAAATTTTTCAGAATATATCTTCTCAGATACGTTCCTTTAAGCAATTCGTCTGAATATAATCAGGCAGTTTGTGAAAGCTTCTCAATTAACTATGTGCAAAATTGATAGCAATACATATACTAGTGATCTTACGTTGTGTTGTTATATTATGTCACACATTTTTTCGATATTTTTACATCATGTAATAATACCTAACGAAATTATACACGCTTATCTTAATTAGACTAAGTGAAATATATATTATACTTTCCTTTTCCATGCATCCAAGTATTATATCCTTTAGTAGCTAAATAAACTGAACACACACGTATACATGTGTATGTATAAGTATATTTTTAAATGATTTCTGTATTAAAAATACTTTCTATTATTACTGTATTTCACATGAAAGGTATCGCAATATTTTTTGTGTTGTCTGTATTAGATAGATAAATGAATGTTCTGTTAACAAATGATATTCCTCTACCATAGAAATAAAATGCCTCTCGGGAATATTTAAGGCAAAGGAAATCTTACGCACCATATTTCTATGATCAAAAATGCTTTGACATTTCCTCGTTTATAAGCTATCTATAAAGAGGTCATAAATGATTCCCATTACAATGAATAGTTCGCTAAATATAATAAATAAAATAAATTAAGTCGCGATAAAGCAGGCAAAATGACGATGAATTACATGGTATCGCAGTTTTTGTTACACAACATTTAAAAGAAGAAAGCAGAATACTAGACATCATTTAGACGACTGGCCATTGCTTTGATATTGATATGCTTGTCATAAAAATGGTTATCATCAAAAGAATTGGTCATTTTCGTATATTTACATTATACTTTATTTTATATACTCAAAAGAAACCATCAACTCTATTATGTATCACTATATATATATATATAAATCTGTACATATGTATGTGTTCTGAATGCATGCTATTCATTGAATTCGAGGTAATGTGAAAAGACAATGCAAAATGGCATTAATTGCAGATGGATGGAACAGCAGCGTCTATGAAACAGAGGTTGTTTCTGAAAGTGGTACAGATGCAAATACAATTGTGAAATATTTAGGGAGGAGGAATCGTACCTTAATGATGATTCTTCTATAGTGCAACCATCCATGATGTATCTGACAAAAAAAAACCGTTATGATCCTGCTGTAGTGGAAAAAAATTAGCCTGTCAATTACAAAACCAAATGCGGGCTAAAAATTAGCGTAAAGGAAAATAATATTCATGTAAATTAAATGACGAGTGTGTGTTCACGTATCATCAAAAAGATGGAAATATTTGATTATGTAAAAGTAGAATTACAAGATGATGCAAGCGATTTTGACGAAGTCGGATTTTTTTTTTCAAATCAGATTATATAAGAGTATTTTCCTACTACAAAACAATTGATGTGTAGATTGTGTCAAATTATCAATTGCTGTTAATCTGCTAACTGTTATTACTCCTGTACTATATATCGTTTTAAATATGCACATTTAAAAAATAAATATTAGAGTTACCTGTTCTTACTTCCGTTTATAGCGGGATACCTTATTGTGTCTTTATTTATGAATGAAAATGAAGCGATCGCCAGGTACATGTGTTAAGTAAAATCTATTAGGGTGGTATTTGAAACTAGAAATGTTTCGATTTAATTGAGTCTTGACTTTAAAATGTATCACCTTATCTAAAGTATCGCTAATAAACTTGAGATGCATTTTATATAAAAGCTTTTAATAGCATACTTATGTAAATTATGGTAGTGAATGTATTCTCTAATACGATTAGTTCTCATTATTATTTGTAATTAAATGCACGTTGTGTAAAAACATATTAAGCTGAAAAATAGATAAAACCTGCCTATTTCACTTAATGAGGACATTTGGCTACATTGGAAAATGTCCTTAAAATAACGCTTTTTTACTGTGAGGTATCGGATTTGGATTGGCTTTTTAACTGTGTTGTATCGGATTTAGATTGAAATTAATGCACCAAAAATGATCGGTTCCTGATAGAACCAACCCTGAGGAAATAGTTGTCATGAAGCGGGTTTGAATAATTTCTGAAAAATACACTAGAAATAAATACCATGATTTATCACATCCAAAAGTCCTAACTTTAGACTGTGGCAAGCAAAGCCTAATTAGGAAGATTTATGTGACGTGAATAAGGGATATGAGGTTTTGTCTTCTTCCAGTGAGCTTTTTGGGCAATTTTCCTTGATTTCACACTACAGCTGTACTTAGCTCACTACTATATCGAGCGCAAACCTCTCTTATCATGCAAGTTAAAAGCCTGCGAAAACAAATAAGTAAAACATCATTCAGACAGCCACTTCGTGTACACGATCTTTGTAGATCTATGCGGATGCCTAACTATCATAACAAAAAAACTAATAACAACAGCCAATTAGTCAGTCATCTTCCAATCGACATTTCGGTGCAGATATTGCAACAGACATTAAAAATTGCATTATTTAGAACGAGCATTTAAATATTCACAACGACATCTACAGACAAACCAATCAAATGGCTTATAGATTTGATCTCGAACACGAATGGTTTTGTGAAAATAAATAAATTCATATGAACAAACATTTGGCTTGAAAAAACGTGTATTCAGTGTATTTCACAGAACCGACACTTAAGACATATTTTATTTTATATGAGTCATGGTAACTTTTCGAGAGGTTTCGTCAATTACGTAGTATGTTTAATCAGTCGAAAGATCAGTCTATCGTTCTGTCCATTTGTATTTTGAAATACACTTTAACTGGTTAAAGCGCCATTACTTCAATATATCATCTATTTTCGTCATAAATATATTTAAAATATTGTTAATTTACATTATATCACGCGTAAGTGAAGATTTCAATTTTATCTTGTCATGTAACATTTCTTCTCAAATATGCTGCTATCTAGTTTCTCATGCGTAAGTTTGTAATAAATTTTTACTGTCATAACATATTTGTGTTTCAAAGTTTGAACAATAATTTTCATTGGCCAATTTTAGTTGCAAATCTGGTTTTGTTCTCTGTATGACACACATAAGTTTGAAACAGTTTTAAATTCAAATAATAGGGGAAGTCGGGGTAAGTTGAGCCAATTTTCCATTTTGGCTCTTCAGAACCCAAACGACTAATTATTTTGCAAAGATAAGTGTATTATTATAAAATTCTTTTATTTGGGAACATTTTGAAACAAGTTGCAGTTTTCTGCTAGTACACCTAAACCGACCATGTGCTTTACAAAAATGCATATCAAATGGCTCAACTTGCCCCGACCATGGGGCAAGTTGATCCAACCTCTGGGGTAAGTTGTGCCACACAGGGGTAAGTTGTGCCACGCAAAAATGTGTTGCAAATAAAGAAAGAACAAGCCCAAAATTGTTGCTGTGGTTATAAAACAAATTATAATAATGAAGTAGAAATGTTAATTACAGCGAATGAACCAGCACAAAATTTGAAACATATATCTGAAAGTAAGTTAATGAAGTTGCCACTATGACAAGTCACAGCTGAAAACGAGCTGGCTAGAACAACGGACAGAACTGCCAACACTATTTGGCTGTGGCAGCTTGTAAACAACATCTTCTGCATTGAAACCCACTTCGTCCTTTGGGTTTGGAACAAACACAGGCTTGTCCGTTCCTACCTTCCCAGCAACTTTTTGAAGGAAAACACCTTCAAACTAAAAGTCATCCCCGTTGAGAGTGTCAACCCGGGCAATATAGTTCACAGTTCGTGATTTGCCAGCACATTTGACAACCACAAAGTCACCTTCGATTATTGGGCTATCCAGATCAATATCACCATCACTATCTGATGACACATCATCAAATTCAAAATCTGAATCATCAGTGTCACTTGGACATGGGGTTTTAGATCTCAGGGGACATGACTTTTTCCCACCAGCATTGAACAAACACTGTTTTGTTTTTGTTAATAGGCTCCTCTTTCTATTTTCAGAAAGGGCTATCAGCTTCTGTCGTTCAGGGCTGTCAATCAAAATCTTTGAGCTGCCCTTTTTGTGACCACCTCTTCTTGCCTTTCTTGGTGCTGCTTTCGGAAATGGCTGAATTACAGATGGTGAAATTTATGGACGATGCATGAAATCATGTGAGCTAGATGAAACACAAGACCCAGATGCGGATGGTTTCATAAGATCATCTTCTTGCTGTTTTTGTGGTCGGACATCATCACTGTGCACGGGCAGGACTGCTCCAGGAACCTCACCTGATGGTCCTGCATCTTCCACAGTAGAATTTGCCTCAAGGCTTTCTGCAGCCACATTTTGCTCACGGTCAGTTGGAAGAGAAGGGGAAAAGTCAATTTCACTAAAGATGTCCCGGTTAAATGGATGAATGCCCGAGGCTTGGAATCCAGCAGCAATGTTCAATGGTGGCATGGCAATCATCTGGGCTTGGTTCACTAGAGCTGGGATTTCATATATTGTTACTGTTTTTCCTGGATTGGATCGTAGCCACCCAGCCATGGCTCTGTTGTATGCTGTTTTGAAGGGTCCATACACTGACCGGTCAAGTGGCTGGAGACGATGGGAAGTGTGTGGTGGAATGGTCAGTAAGACAACGCCATGAGATCTTGCTGTGTTCACAACATTCAAAGAAATGTGTGTGTCATGGTTGTCGAGGATTAAGAGGATTTTCTTTCCTGGTGAGCATCTGGTGTGCTTGATGATGTGATTTAAATATTCCACAAACACCTCTTCATTCATCCAGCCACTTCGTATTGCCCTCCCTATGCACTGTGTTGGTCCACCTCTGATGAAGTGATCTCTGTAGTGGACTCTGGATGAACATAGGAGGCACGACTGATCCAATTGCACTCACAGTGTACACCACCGTTACCAATTCCCCGCGTTCAGCGGAGGTGATTGAACCAACTTGTTTCTTTCCTTTTTCTGTGACAACGGCTCCAGGGTTTTGAATGGTGGTTCACCCAGTCTCATCAGCGTTGTAAATGTCACTTGGTGAGAACTTGTACTTGTCCATTATCTGACTCAAGTTGTTGAAAAATTTATCAACAACTGGGCGGTTGAAGGCTGTGGCACGCCTAAAAGATGTTGCTTCTGTCACTCTAATTGCCAGGTTCCGGCGCTTCTTGAAGCCTAACCACCAATCATGTCCTGCTTTTTTCTCACGATCCCAACTTGGTGGCAGATTGAGACAGTTTTTTTAGCAAACTCATATGCCAGTGTGCGACATCTTCTGAATGACAAACCATGAAACATGTCTGACAATTGTTTCACGTGGTCAGCCAAATCTCTTTCCATTTCAGGACTAAAAACCAATTGCCGTAAGGAAACAGGTGTGTTAGCAGTCCCTGCTGGTTGACTGTCTTGTTTGTCCATGTACCGCTTCAGTGTGATTCGATCCATGTTAAAGTCCTTTGCAGCACTCCTCACACTCTGACCTCCAGTAACAGCAGCAGCAGCCCGTTCCATAACGTATGTAGGAGTTTGTCCACGATTTGTCTTTCGCACGTAGTGGCGCATGTCTGGTGGGCTTTTTTTCTGTGAAACACACAAAAAAGAAAAATGAAGTTAACACAATAAATCCGATAATGATGTAGAATATTACTAGAGTGAACTATTTGATTCAGTGGAGTTCCTGGCATAAGTCTGGAACATTGAACAATGAATGCCAGAACAGCTGGCATTTGTAGAGAGGCACCTGCCTCTCCTGGCATGTTTAGCCAATCAGGCGCCTCCAAATGGAATAACCCACCATGCCTGACTAATTGTAGGCTAGTCCATAATGGTGGAGAGGGGAGGTAAGTGCATTCTTGATTCTACAATGATAATAATAATAATGTTAAAAATAATAATGATAATAGTAATAATAAAAATAATTATTATTATTAGAATAACAAAGCGCCTGTACAGCATGCAAATTCCTATCCAAGCACGGCTTACACATCTTAAACGTTTACCAGGTAACCCATAGATCTAATTCTTATACAAGTAGAGCATGTAACTTATACAACATGCATTTTGAATTCACTCTATAACAGGCCTACTGATGTGGTTGCACATTCATCTGTTTCTTGAAAACGTGTAAAAAGACATATGGGGCAAGTTGAGCCAGTGGCACAACTTACCCCATTAGCATTGGCTCAACTTACCCAGTCTGACCTCATTGAATTGTCTGTTCAAATGCATGCATCTCATGTGTGGTGAATGTAAAACTCTTTTACAGGTATGAAGGCAAGTAATTGAACAAACAACTACCACATATTATATCTAATCAAACTATTATTACACACAAGAAACATGCACTCACCTCTGTAACGCTTTATTTTACTTTTTTGGCACGAAATCTGATTTTCTTTTACTGCATCAACCTCCGATATTGGTTCAGCAAAACAAAATGGTCGAGGTTAAAGTCACGTGATCAGTTGTTCATAGATGGCATACAAACTTGGATTGGCTTAGTCAATTGTGGTTAAAAGGGGGTGGCTCAACTTACCCCTATGCTCAACTTACCCCGACTTCCCCTATTCATTTGCTTAGCCACGGACATATTTGTTGTATAATCTTCTTTGATCTGTAACACTTATATTTTAAAAGGCCGTTTCATTAGTCATTTACGCCCGCAAACGAAATCTAATTTTGGTTAGTCTGTCATATAATTGTTTCATATATATTGCATCAGTTATTAATAAGTTTGAAATATAACCTTATTTGATCCGTCAACCTTGGTTTTCTAATAACTGTTTTATTGCTCTATCACAGGTAATTTTTCAATATAAGGCTTCCTGTCTGTCACGCTTTAGTCTGGAAAATATATGTTACTCTATCACGGGTTATATAGTTTTCAATGAAACAAATACAAAAAGAATACACGCATCTTCAGAATATTTGTTTTTCTGTTGATTTTAAATGTCTAACTTCGATTACTCGTTGTTTTCAGTTGATGCATTATATCGGACATTCTTTCGAGTTCACCAATAAAAACCTATTAAAACATTAAATGTCTTTGTGTATGAAATCCGACCTACAGAAACAAAAAGAGAAAACATGGAAGGTTGAAATTCTATACATTTCGCTTCGTTCCTCATTCATCTTCACTTAACTTGTTACACGTCCGGCAGGGACGCCATTAGTGGAAACAAAAAATGTAGTTACCCTGTTACACTTTAAAAAGTAGAACAAAACAAGAACAACACCTCTTTACTCCACCATAGTGTTATGAAACCCTGAGCACGATATCCAATGACATGGGAAATACTATCACCATTAATCAACACTGGTATGGCTCGGAATCGTGAATTATAGCGTTGGACATTTCGATTGGAGATCTGAAGTTTAATATTGATGAGCTGACAACTCTTTCAGTGAGACACTTAAAACAATTTCTTCTCATTAACAAACGGATTTCTTTCTTTCTGATTTTGTTTTTTTTATATATTTTTACATTTTTAACACAATTTCGCTATTTTTCGCCCTATCTCTCTTTGTCGAAACTAAAAATATGGTTACGCATTTTTACTATGTCAGTGAGATTCGCTGTTTAGTTGATTTGAATTTTAATCCTAGTTCTTTAAGCAGCTATTACACAAATCATAGGATATGTATTATTAGAAATATTGTAAATGATTTTTAATAAACCTAATTTTCCATAACGTGTTTTGGGGTGAACCTACATTATAGTAGGAAATGGAATAAGATACTTTTAAATAGAGGAATATATACCGATAAAATAAAAACAGAATTTGTTAATTTTAATCTTTGTTGAACACATATTTATGGAGTAAACTAAATGATAAAAATATATAAAATACTTTTACGATAGTTAATGAAAACCCAGTATTAACATCTAATAGTTGTTTTAGTATATTTTAATTACTTTTACCAATGAAAGTGTAGTAATGCTAAGCATTGTATTCAACGGAAATAATTCTAAGTGACTTATTCGGAATTGTATATATATTTTGCTAATAAAGCATCATAAACTTTATATAAATTTCTTTATATAAATTTCTTTATATAAATTTCTAGAATTCCCTCATTATATTATGTAACGGATAAATAGAAAGAAACAACAATAATTATATTGCCATTCTGCCCAGTGTAGTTTGTTTTTGTTACTGTGAAACAAATAAAAATTTCATCAGTATAGAAATAATTAAAGAAGAACCCTATAAACTAGAAAATATTCTAAACGAAATCCCCAAAAGGCATATAAGATTGTTAGCTTGCTTTAAAGATACGCTATTTATTTGTTTTGTGTTACATATACAAAGAAAGAAATTAAATTTAGTAAGGTTCCCCACCGAAAACAATAAATGTTTTAAACTATTTGAGATAGTGTTGAACGTGATAAGTTGAACGTTGTTTGTTTACATTACATAAAAACGTCTGCAGATTAGTACAGTCAGGAAGGGTGGCACAAGGATAACGTTCAAAATTATTGCAATCGAAGAGAAGAAAGTATTAATTTTGAAGCCTTTTTATTTCAATTGTGGAGGGATAAGATGTTTCTGTTTTTCAGGTTTGTCATAAGTATGTACGTCAAGGGACACACGTATCATGACTTAATCGATAAACATTCTATTAAAATATTTGTAAAATAGACACCTGTGTGAAACATTGCGGCGATAGAACAAAGGTTAAAACTTAGCCGATTGTTCGATATCTATTGCATCTTTGACTCCTTTTTTTTACCTGTCTTAGAGTAAGAAACTAGTGGTAGATGTACATGTCGAGATGTTGCAAGAATATTCCAGGCATGAGCAAATTGTATCTTTGTAAATATATAGCATATTCCCTGTTGTGGATAATTTTCTAACACAGGATAGAGAGCCAACCTTATTTGCAGCAGCCTTGTTCAAATTGGTGTCGGGTGAATGTTATGATGAGAGGTCCGAAAGACACGCTCTAAGCTACTGTGTTATTTGTCACAGCGATCTGTGTTGTAAGAGAAGTTTTGTACGTTTTCAAGAAAAGTAGCTGAGCTTTAGCATGAAAAGTTACTCACTTTTACAGGTGATTTAATTATTCACTGATTGCCGTTTTCTATGGGTGCTGCCACTGCAACCATATGTGTACATTCGGCTTTGCCTCTTTTTTATTATAAAACTCAACGCCATTAGAAAATATACTAATCGCAGACACAATTTTATCAAGAAGATTATGTTTGTATTTCGGAAATAATAAAGGTCAGTATTAAAACAATTATTTTTTATTTTACGTGTGTAGGAATAGTCTTATTGTGTCAACTACTCGTTCAGAAACAACGAATAATTGAACTTTTATGAGAAGCCCTTGATACCAGACCTTTCCCCTGTCTTGACCAGGGCACTGTCTGTTGGCACCATCCGGTTGGTATCCATAGTCTGAGAAAGCTACCATATTAGTTAAGAGATGGAGTATAACGGCATTGCCTAAATCCAGACTATTCGTCAGAAAGAAGCTTAGCGTTTACAAGCGCTTAGTTGGTTTAGCAATTAAATATTTTGTGGGGAGAGTATTGACGGGGTGATAATTAAAGCGGCCACCTTTTTTCATCATGAATTCTAGAATACTGATATAACGAGTAAAATCTCCCAGTTACCAGAGAAGTGGGCAGTTTGGTAAAGAGATTAGAAAGGTTACGGGGTAGTTTACTATACTATTTTTGTTAGAATGGAATGGATTAAACAAGGACAAAACACGTTAGGGTTCCGTTTTTCATATTACAGAACAGTGTTATATTGTGGTCTTGGAATGAGAAATTTTGAAGTGAGTAGTTTGTGGGGTATAAGATTGAGTAAGGGGCATATTTCAAGTCAAGTAGCTCAGCCTTTTCTTTGTCTTTCCAACTGAACTTTTGATTGTTGGATAGAAGGTGAATTTTAAAAGCTTAAAACGTAATGCAACGACATTTGCATCGCCGCTTGCTTACAGATGTGTAAATGCTGTACCAATTATAAGTAATTATCAACAGTATATAATAAAGCAATTTAAATATGGCAATATGATAACTGTTGTGGGGACATACACACCCTTATAACCGTTAAGATGGACTTGTCCATTAGCCATATAACCAACAATCTAGACTGCACAATGACAGCTATCCCGGATGTTGTACAGAGACGACTCGTCATGGACTTGCTAACCTTTTCTGTACCACTAATCCTTGCTTGATATAAATGTTCTTCTTATTCTCATCAAGTCGTCGTGTTCCTACTTTCATCCTTTCCGGTTCCACTACAATGGCGACAAGGATGTAAAAAAAATATTTTTTTAAAGAACCCACGCGCAAGACGTTCAACTTTCAACCGTACGAAAGTGTCAATTGCAAACTTTCTCAGTTACAACGCAAAACTACAAAAGTTCAACAACGGAAAATTGTAGTGTTGACCCATATGTTTCTGCAAATTACACATGGCCTTTATGTTGGTACATTTTTTTTTTACCTCTGTTACTTAAATTTTGGGAAATTAATTCTTGTTTTATGACAAAGTGGTTATTGTTGACCGACTAGTTGTTTGTTTGAAATGTACCGAGAAGAAAAGACAACGAGACAGTTGTGATAAAAAGGCAAATATTCTTTTTACGGGTTGGGAAGCCATTTTTTCTTTTCGATGATTTAAAAAATGTTTTTCCTTCCTATTTATTTTTGCAACGGCTCACACGCACACATAAAAGAAATGAAACCTTCTTATTTTCTTTCGCCTGCCAATTTCTTTTAAAGCACTTATAAAACAAAGACTCTTTTCGTTGTTAGATAAATTTTTGTAAGACCATAACTTTGCTGAACACAAGTCGACTTGTCTATTGCAGATTGTATATTGTATGTGTTCTATTGAATATTTTATTTTGTATATTTTAGTTTTGTATATTTTATATTGTATGCGCTATGTTGTATGATGTATATTTTATGGTGTATATTGTACATAGTATATTGTACTATTTTTCCTCTACCCTAAACCAAAAATCTGCCTCTATTTTCGAGCTATTTGCATATCTGAGACAAAAGGAACACGCGTCATCGAGTAAATAAGTGTATGCAAAATTAATCTATACTTTTTTTTCATTTCTGCTACAGCTATTGAAGAGTACAATAGTTCATAAATTACAAAAGTTTTCCCTTTCTGTGACTCCCGTTTAAGTTACACGTTCCGTTAAAAGAATAACATTTTCTTAGTTACTTTTCGAGAAAATAAAATAAAAAAGACACAATGGAAGATGTGAAAGAGACGATAACACGCCTAATTGAAAGAAGAGCTGACGATAGACTACAACAAGTTAATGAAAGACTGATCCAAATGCAAAAGAGAGCTGATGACATACCCTTTGCATAACAAACGGAGCAGAAAGAGAGAACTGAATCACTACTCCAGGTTTTAATGATTAGGAATCAAGCTACAGAGAGCGATACAGCGTTTCCCCAGAGTGAGGTACTAAGTACAATAAATAATTTCACCTGCTGTCCTGAAGAAAATCTAACGTTTGAAACGTATTCAGACGGTATGAAGATCTGTACAATATCGACTGTGAAAATTGGGTAGACCAAAAAAAAAGTATGTTTTCTACTAACCAAATTAGGGCTACGAAACACGACAAGTTCGTCGACTATATGTAACCATAAAAGACTAGCTATCTGACGTTTACGGAAACTATTAAACGACAAACTGAACTATTCAGCTCGAAGACGTCGTTGTTCCACAAATAGTGGAAATGCTTGAAGCTTACGAAAAAAGACGATGTGGACTACTTTACTTTCGCCTCGATTGTTAAAACTCTGTGACGATTTAAAATTGTCAGAATTGAGTGCCGATGATTACAAGTGCCTCATATTCGTCCAGGGTTTAACTTCGACAAGAGACTCTGAGATCCGTTGAAGAGTTTTGTCAAAACTGGAAAGTGAACAAAGCTTAACATTACAAAAGCTAGCGGAAGATTGCCAAAGTATCATTAGTATCAAGAAGGACGCAAAGAACATCGAAGAAGCGGGTGTTGTACACATAAAAACATACAGAGAAGAACTAAGAGGTACTCTCCAAAAAAACACAACAGAAACTGGACGTTATCTTCCACTCAAGCACGAGGGCCAAGGTAACCAGAAGCCTTGTTTTCGCGGAAGAAACTTGCATTGGTCAGAAGATTGCCGTTTCACACCAAAGAATGTTTTAATTGCAATAAACTAGGACACAAAACCTTGCACTGCAAACGGCAGAGGAAAAGTAAAATTCGGGTTCTCAGACGAGAATGAATAAGAAAAACGAAAATAAGAGTCGAAAATACGTCTTAGTTAGAATTTTAGACAAGGAAGTTAAATTGCAATTAAACTCAGGGTCGGACTTATCAATAATAAATTTACAGACGTGGAGAAATTTAAATAAGCCGACTATACATAAAACTGGCAAGTCAGCAAAAACGGTAGCTGGAGAAAAATAAGTTTTGAAGAACTAACTCCAATGCCACTTTTAATGGTACAACGAAAAAAATATTTGTGCTCAAGAACACAGAAAATTTATTTGAGACCGACTGGCTTCGAGAATTGAATCCGTGGGATGTACCGATCATCACATTTTGCCGAAAAGGAGAATCGTTTCCTACAGCGGCCTGGATAAATGTAGGAAACCAAACGCCAAATTTGAACTGAACCCCGATGCAAAACCAGTTTTTTTTATGAAAAAAGTAACGTACTAGAGAAAATCAATGAGGAACTTGACGGACTAGTCAAGACCGGCATCTTATCAAAAGATGAATTCAGCCAATGCCCAGCTCCTGCTGTGTACGTTAAAAAGAAATCGAAAGAAATCCGCGTTTACACTGATTTTTCCTGGGCTAAACGCCGTCTTGAAAGACTACCATTAATCCCGAGGAGATTTTCCCAAAACTGGTCCCGAGGAGATTTCCGCGAAACGTGTCCCAAGGAGATTTTCGCGAAACTGAACGGAGGAAGATCTTATCTTAGGTCGACCTCAGGTGTGCTTATCTTCAGATTACGGTTGAGGAAAATAGCTGAAAGTTACTTTGCATAGACCCCCCATGGGTTTATACAAATTTGAGAGCATAGCAGTTGTGGTCAAGGTCGTTCGGCGATTTTTAAAGAAATAATGGATAGTATGCTATGCGGTCTCGATTTTCCAACTGCATACTTGCACGATATAATTATTATCAGCAAATCCAATGAATAACATAGACGGCACATACGAAAAAGTATTTTCACAGATACAGGATTTCGGTTTCAAAGTCAAGGAACGAAAGAGCGAATTTTTCCTAGAGGAAATTAAATACATAGGAAACATAATTGTCAAAGAGGCAAGGAGACCAACGGCTTAAGCTCTCATGAAATGGGCGCTTGCATTTTACACAGAATGCCGGATGAAAGCAAGAAACTAGTGGCACATGCGCCACGCACGCTATTACCTTCGGAAAACCATTACTCGCAGATCGAGAAGGAAACCCTCGCAATAATATTCGCAGTAACAAAGTACCATCGTTAATTACATGGAAGATTTTTCAATTTGCAAACTGACCCTAAACCGCCCCTAACTATCTTCGGATCGAAGAAAGGACTACCTGTGTATACAGCAAACAGATTGCTGAGATGGGGTACGATCTTACTTAACTATAACTTTACGTTAGAATACCTACCCTCACAAAAAATCGGTCATATTTACGGATTGTCGAGGTTAATTCCAAGTCAAAGCGAACAACTAAAAGACACCGTGATCGCTTCTTTAAAAAACGACAGCGAGATCAAGAACCTGATGCTTAGCGTAGTTAAAGAACTACTAGTTTCCCTACGTGAAATAAAATGTGAAGCCCAAGAAGACGAATTCATTTGCTCCACAATACAGGAGATCATGGAAAAAACATCTCGCCTTGTGTGACAATGTACACTTATATAGTGAAAGGGTGGTTATACCCAAGCCTTTACAGAAACGAATACTAAGAGATTTTCAGACATGCCATTCAGGAAAGAATAGGATGAAACCCCTTATGCGGAGTTTTGTATACTGGCCAAATATGGATTTAGACATCTCAAATTTGGTGGATTCTTGCAAGGGTTGTTCTTTAGCAGCTAAAGCGCCACCAATCACCTATAAACCATGGCAAAGACAGATCAACCTTGGTCGAGAGTACATGTGGATTTTGCAGGACCAGTGGAGGGTTTTTACTACTTGATTGTAGTAGATAGCTATCGAAATGACCAGAAGTTCTCAGGTGCAAGTGACCCACCACATGGGTCACTATATCTTTCCTCTGTAGACCTTTTGCCCAATTTGGCGTTGTCGATTGCTTACTCAGAGACAACGGGACACAGTTCACATCAACTGATTTTAAAGATTTCTGCGACAGTTTTCAAATAAAATACATCACTATACCTCCGTATCATCAAAGATCTAATGGAAGGTCAGAACGTTTCGTAGACACTTTGAAAAGAGCATTAAAGTAAGCTCCTGGAACACCTTCAGATAAGGCCTTACAACAGTTCTCACAGGTTTTCAGGATCACACCGAACCCGAATACCCCTGAAGCAACGTCTCCTACAGAGACCATGCTTGCGCGAAAAATACGACCAGTCTTCAAAAAACTACTGCCAAAACAAGTAAATTCGTGGAGGACCACTACCGTTCCAACAAAAATGTGTAACCCAGGAGAAAAAAGTTTTCTTTAAAGCATACGGAAACAATACATCGTTTGGGTACAGGGAACAATTGACAAAAGAATTGGAAACACAACCTACAACGTTCTAGGCCCTCTCACCACTCAGAAGAGACACCTAAAAGAAATTAAACGTCGTCGTGACGATGGCTAAGGCACATCTCAAGTCGACAAAGAAGCTAGCGATATGTTATATTATATGTTCGATATCGAGCCTCCACAAGCCAACCTAGAACAACGTCGATCGACAAGGAAGAGAAAGGGTACTGAACGCCTTACTATCGATCCCCCCCAAAAAAAAAGAATAGATATTAGCATTTTTCCCCTGAACAAAAAGCGTGGGAGGGGGTGTTGTTGAACACACACACCCTTATAGCCTCTAAGAAGGACTTGTCAATCAGCAAGACTAGACCGCTCAATGAGAGCTATCCCGGATGTCGTAAAGAGACGACTCCACACGGACTCACAAACTTTTTCTGTACCACTAACCTTTGCTTAATATAAATTTTCTTATTCACACTAAATCGTCATGTTCCTACTTTCACCCTTTATGGTTCGACTACAATAACATTCATAAAAGAGAAAATAAATGTAATTGTTTACATCATTTGATTTGACAATTATGAAGCATATTTTCTAGACGGTTTAAAAGTTGTGTGTTTTTTGTTTTGTTTTGTGTTCACTTTAAATCTTTAAATATCATCACTATATTCTACGAAAAATTGTAACTAAATACATTAATGATTAAAAAATTTTAAAAATCCAAATAAATTCAACTTAAGTTCGTAAACAATATTAATGTTAGCATAACCAGATCTATAACAATATGACTATCGAAGACCTAAACTGATCTTTAAATACACACACACTCTCATATATGTATGTGTGTATATAGAGATCAGTTTAGTTCTTCGATGGTCAAATTGTTATAGAGCTGGTTATGCTAACATTAATATTGTTTAGAGGAATTGCGAATGTAAGTTGAATTTACTTAAGATTATACAATTTTAAATTAATATATATTTATATATATTTGGTAAAACTGGTAATTAGTAACAACCTGAAGAAAGTTCTCAGTACTATTGCAGAGGAAATATGTGTTTTATTTTTATATTACCGTTTTATCTGTTTGGCTACATATATTTCAGATGTTGGACTATGTTTACGGTCTAACAGCCTGGTCAGGCCATACAGAAGTGGTTGTTAGTATTAGGAAGAAGTGTTTTAGAAGAAATACGAGAGAAAAAAAAGTCGACGTATAGCGACTGGAAAAACATTAAATGAACCCTGTACCTGTCAAAATATGACATCTACACTAACCTTTCCCTCTCTCTCTCTCACTCTATTTCCCTCTCGCTCTCCCTATATTTTCCTCTAGCCATCCCTCTCTCTTTCTCTCACCTACCTAATATACCTCACCGAACAAGCAAAAGGCAGTTAAAATTTAAAATTGAAACTTCCCCTCTTCCCTCCTTACCCCTTTTTTCTTCTTTTTACCATCATCTCTCCACCTCTCCCTCACTATATCCATATATCTCCACCCACGCCTACCTGACTCTGCTACCCCACCACACACAATACAATGTAATGTACATATTTACTATGCCTCCCCACGGGGCAGAGTTAGACACCAGGGTCTTTTTTTAACGTGGAGAAAAGGTACAAAAATATAAATTGTCTCAATCATAAAGGATTTCTCCTCCAACGAAAGAGAACAAGAAATAGAAGTGCAGCATCTGAAGAACAGATACTACACTTTGATCTTGCCCCGAAGGCACTGTATCTTAACCTTCAAAACTGAAATATTGTCAATACCCGTCTCCCTCCCCCTTATTATCTCCTACCTCAACCCCCCGTATTTCTCTACCTTTTTTTGTCTCGTATTTCTTCTAAAACACTTCTTCCTAATACTACTAACCACTTCTATAAGCCCTGACGGGGCTGCTAGACCGTAAACAATGTCCAACATCTGAAATATGTAGCCAAACAGATAAAACGGTAATAAAAAATAAAACACACACACACACACACACACACACACACGGTCAAACACACACAAACACACACACGTCTTATATATATATATATATATATATATATATATATCCATGACACATATACACACATTGAGACACATTTATACATATAAATGTATATACATATATACACATATATACATTTCTATATATACATATATCTATCTATCTATCTATCTATCTATCTATCTATCTATCTATATATATATATATATATATATATATAGCACATATAGGCACATTGAGACATATATATATATATATATATATATATATATATATATATATATATGCACTCATACACATGCGTATATATTGGTTTACATATGCAGAATTATATACATTTAATGTTTATTTTTAATAATATAATTTTTCACTTGCCACAATTAAACAAGCTTAACGAAAACGAATTTACACGTTCAGAGTATATACATAGGAAATAAATATAGCAAACCAAAAATGCATTTACATAAAACTTATATTATTTTATGAGTAGTATAATTCGTCTTACACATGTTTTTTGAACGGTAGAATTTATGTTCGTCTAAAATAAAAACACAGTTATAGATATACATTTCTTTTGATTAAGAAAGAGAGCAATTGGAGAAAAGACAGAATAACACCTAAAAGTCACTTGTCATAAATTTCTTACAAACTCTTTTATTATAAAGGGTCTTAGAAATCCAGGGCCCAGGAGGAGATTTTTTAATTCACTACTATCTTAGATTAATTTCTGAATTTTCATATTTAGTTTTGAATACTAGAGTAAAAATAGTGTTAATAATATATACGAAATGTTTATAAAATATTAATAATAAAGTAATCTTAAATCCATCTAATGTATTTTTCATAGGATGCACGAAATTAATTTTATAAAACATCTACCTAGCAAACACATAAGACTATGTAAATAAACCTGTAGAGGTAAGCTAGCAAAATACTATAAATATCATTCATGTATATTCATCTTTCAATGTGGTATATTTACGGTCTAACAGCCTCGTCAGGCCTTACAGAAGTGGTTGTTAAGCCTGGAAAAATTAAAATATTTACTATTCAATAAACTAGCAACGAAGGAAACCAACATTTTTTATGAACTTTAATTCTAATAAACCAATTGCAGTATGCATACAATCAATTCAATACACTTAATTTCCTAATAGTAATTAAGAAATATGTGACTAGATATACAGTGAGTTGTTACAATTCACCATTCTCTTCGTTTTCTTTTTAAACGTGCTGCTCTTTCTAAATTTTCTAGTGCCGTAATAATTTAAAGTTTTTGTCTAATTACGTATATATATATATATATATATATATATATATATATATATATATATATATATATATATATATATACGAGGAGCGTGCAATAGGTATGCCCCTAACCCACTTCCCATACCAGTAGAGCAACGAAACTTGGCACAGTTATTAGTTCTTCTCTAAATAGGAAGCACTCAGAGTTATGCATTTCTCCCAACGTTTGATGCAGCTCTGGATACCGTTTTTGTAGAATAGCCAAGGCTGGTCCTCCAACCCCGACGTGACTTCAGAAATCAAGGCTGCATCATCTGGGAGACGCTTTCCTTTCCAAAAAAAACTCCATGGCTGGGAAGAGGTGAAAGTCAGAGCATGCAAGGTTAGGGGAGTAGGGAGGATGGGGAAGAAGTTCATAACCGCACGCCCGTGCTTCTGATCTTGCGACATTGTGGGCATCTCGCGAGTTGTGGAACGGGGCGTTGTCCTGCCCCGCCTCTTGATTTGATAGCTTCTCTTAATTTCCTCAAAAATAAAGCATAATAGTCTCATGTAATTGTGGTACCCTTCGCCAGGAAATCTGTCATCACTGTTATGTGGTAAAATACAATAACCCCACAACTCAATCTTCACTCTTCAATCCTGCAGTCCAATGCACTTCTGACAGCAATTGCTTCTGTCAAACAAAAAAGACACCCTCTCTCCCAAATACAGGCTTTTTATAGGACAAAACCGTCCAAAGTTATTTGCATACTCTTCCCATGATCTCTAGTCTATAAATAGACGCCGTGGCCATTCTCTTCTTCTTCTTTCTTCTTTCACCTTCTGAAGCGGGCGTTGCCAGTGGTAAAAGGTTTGCACGATTTTTTTTTTTTACTACACGCCCCCATGATCATTAAAGATCACTCACATCTCATAATCCCGTGTGCAGATCGGCGCATTGCGTTCTCTTTGCGGTCTCTGCATCGGCACTGGTTCATCTTCATCACTCCCTGGCTCAGTACCACCATCCTCATCACCTAAATTGACCACACGCCTTAAATCTAAAACATGTCGTGGCATTCCATTGACACTTAAGTTGTTTGGGGATTGCACTCCTGTTATCACTCCTCTTACCCACTGCGTTGTGCATCGGGCATTAGGCGGTTTCACCCAAACTTCTTCTCCTATTTGGATTCTGGCTGGTCCTTGATCATTAATTTCCGGTGACATGTCTCTAGGATGCCTCCATTCATAATTAAAGATTGCTCTATGTGGTACTGTGTCATATCTTTGCCCGACCTTAGGGGACATGTTGTACCAAAATATGGCCTCTTAAGATGATATTCTTCCTCTCTCAGCTATTGCTGTCACGGTCCGATGATGTCGCTCAACAATGCCATTTTCTCCAGGTCTGTAGGCTGCCCTGTAATAACTTTTAATCTTCCATTTGTTTAGCATCGTCTGAAAGATTTCTGAGCGAAAAATAGTGTCATTGTCCATTATCACCTCCCTTACTAGACCTCGTTCAAGCATCATCTTTTCTAATTCAGTTGCAACTGCAGATGCGGCTTCCACTCGCAGTTCCTTCCATATCGCCAGTCTACTTGGCCCACAATAAATTATTGATAAGTACGCTCCCCCTTGGTAGTGTGCTATGTCAATAGCTAGTCTCGTCCAGTTCGTTAAAACTCCAATTTCCCCAGGATTATGTATATTTGGGGCAGGATCGATCGATTGACACCGAACACAGTTCTTTACTATCATCTGAATTTCTTCCCGTTTTACATTCGGATCCACTTGCCTCACCAAATATAATGTTCTCTCCACTCCCATGTGATGCATGTCATGCAACTCTTTAATTTCTCCAATTCCAAGACAGCTTATCGGCGCCTCCTCTTTCTCAATTAGCCACTGTTTTTTATCCGTGTTAGCGCATCTGCCTTGTTTCTGTCAGAAGGCACAAACACTGCTTTTATTTGCAGTTTCAATTCAGACATCAACTCTCTAAGCATCCCTAATCTCCGCTTTATTATCACTTATCCGGCATCCTTTGTTCGTATTCTGCCACTCTCCTCCACAGTAGAGTTCACCCAACTGAGTACAGTGGCTGAATCAGTTCTTATTTCAATATTTGTCAGTCTCCATTTGATAGCTAAATTGACACCCTTTAGAACAGCATCTAATTCAGCTATGTTAATGTGATTAAAGTCATCACTTTTCCTCAGCCAAGTTGCATCTTCCGCCACCACACCGCCAATCTCGACAACCACGCCAGTTGCAACATTGCTTGCATCACACCACACGACTCCTGTGTTCACTTCAGGTATGTGCCAAGCGCCATTGACAGGGTCTTCTTTTTTCACCTCAGCTAGAACCTCCTGCATCACTTTCATGGTTTTGCAATCAACTTTTTCTTCCCAATCCACTCCATTTGCTCTTCTTTTCACATAACTGCATGCTAATCGCAGCCATCCAGCAATTGGATAGTGCCCCAATAATTTACCACAGATCGAAAATAGCTCCCGCCTACTAATTTCTCCTCCCATCTCTGGGATCTCGTTGCCTCTCCTGAACATTAGTGCACCCATCTTATTTTTCATAAGCTTAAGGCCCAGTGCCGCTCCTCCGTCCAGGGATTCCGGAGATTTTGCTGCTAACCCAAACCTCTTCAAATGTTCCACAACTTCCTGTGTCGAGATTTTCGTTACGTCTACCATTATATCATCAATGTATGAATCAGTGACCTCTTTCGTCCTACTTCTTTTCTTTAATACTGTTTTTAAAATGGCTGCCATAATCTTTGGTGCGACATTAAGTCCGAATCCTAATCGTGTTAGGCAATAGGTTTTTCCTTTATAACAGACCAGCTGGTACTGCCATAGTTCCTTTGCCACATGTAGTTGCAGGTAGGCAGACTTAAGGTCCACTATTGCGGTCCCTCCTACCAACTGTCTCCACTTTCTTATCTTTTCATCACACACATCTATTATGTCGCTCCCTGTATGACACGCCACAAAACGGTTCAACTCACGAAAGTCGAACACTAGCCTAACTTTCCCTTTCGTGGCCTGAAATACTGCCATCAATGGCAACACGCCTTTTCTTTCGCCTTTCCATGGTAACAGAATACCATCCGATATCCATCTTTCCACCTCTTTCTCGAATTCTAATTTCTTATCGCCTTCCAGAGAGTTTTTATAATATTGGACTTTGTTCTGCAATACTGGAGGCTCTCCCTTCCATGTCTATCTTACTGTCCATTTATCTCCATCGAAGTTTGCTTCAAAGTCTTTATCCTCGATTTTGCAAACATTCAGCTGATGGGCAGCCACGGCACATTGTATATCTTCAAACTTCACTTTGGCTTTCTTTATAGTTACACCTCCCAGCTCATTAAGCACGTCCATTCCAATTATGACGTCGATCCCATCAACGATGTGATTCATCAAGATTTCCCTCACCTTTACGTGCATTCCACAGACTTTTATCTCCACTTGTCTGGCTCCTTTACATTCTATATTCCTCCCATCAACTGCTTTCACTGTACCGCTTCTTCCATATCCCTTCAAAAGTTTGGAATTGATTAAAGTAGTGGTGCACCCAGTATCGACAAGTGCAGTCATTACAGAATAATCACCTCCACTTCTATTATAGGAAGAGGCCAGTATCGCGCCTTCATTTCATTGCTAGGGTAGCTTGCGGCGCAGAAGCTCCCCCTTGCCCGTTTCCCTGAATCTGAGGACAATATCTCGCAATGTGCCCAAATTTTCCACAATTGTAGCATGTTGCCCTGGCCCTAGAGATCTCTGTGCAATCTTTTTTTAGGTGCGGTCCTTGACATCTAAAGCACTGAAGGCTTGATTCTTTCTTTCCCTTATTAGTCTCATTAGTTTGCGCACTTGCGGCCAACGTCCGAGTTTCTACGACCCTTTTGCTGACTAAAAGCCGTGCAGTCGGTATAAGTTTGCTGACATCCATTCTCTCTATGTTCGGTAGCTGCTGTAATGCCACAGATACATCGTCTGGAAATCCAGTTATGAATGCCAGTTTAGCTGTATGTTCCAGCCCTCTTCCCATATATCCCGCCAGTCCAGCCAATCTTTTGATTTTATTAGCATAAACATCCACCGATTCTCCTGTCCACTTGAATCGTTGCAGTTTTTCGTATGCTTCAAAAGGCCCCTCAGTGAAGGCGGTCACGAGTCTCATCTCTATCAGTTCTGCATCTTCTTGTTCTGCATTATTCATCTCAAGATAGAGAGCGAGTGCATCTCTCTGCAAAAAAAGTGGAATAAAACTGGCAAGGTCTGGCACATGATGAAGCTTAACCACCAGTTTTACTTTCTTTATCCATCCGACTACACCACCTTCTCCACTAAAAAGTGGTATCATATCTTTTCCCAATCTCAACATCCAAGATTCCATGATCTGTTCTTTGCCAAAATAGCTTGTGGTTAAATACAATGACCCCACGACTCAATCTTCACTCTTCAATCCTGCAGTCCAATGCACTTCTGACAGCAATTGCTTCTGCCAAACAAAAAAGACACCCTCTCTCCCAAATACAGGCTTTTTATAGGACAAAACCGTCCAAAGTTATTTGCATACTCTTCCCATGATCTCCAGTCTATAAATAGACGCAGTGGCGATTCTCTTCTTCTTCTTTCTTCTTTCACTCTCTGTAGCGGGCGTTGCCAATGGTAAAAGGTTTGCACGATTTTTTTTTACTACAGGTAATGCCCCTGACCCACTTCCCATAGCAGTAGAGCAACGAAACTTGGCACAGTTATTAGTTCTTCTCTAAATAGGAAGCACTCAGAGTTATGCATTTCTCCCAACGTTTGATGCAGCTCTGGAGACCGTTTTTGTAGAATAGCCAAGGCTGGTCCTCCAACCCCGACGTGACTTCAGAAATCAAGGTTGCATCATCTGGGAGACGCTTTCCTTTCAAAAAAAAAAAACCTTCATGGCTGGGAAGAGGTGAAAGTCAGAGCATGCAAGGTTAGGAGAGTAGGGAGGATGGGGAAGAAGTTCATAACCGCACGCCCGTGCTTCTGATCTTGCGACATTGTGGGCATCTCGCGAGTTGTGGAACGGGGCGTTGTCCTGCCCCGCCTCTTGATTTGATAGCTTCCCTTAATTTCCTCAAATTGAAGCATAATAGTCTCATGTAATTGTGGTACCCTTCGCCAGGAAATCTGCCATCACTACTCCGTCCTGGTCACAGAAGACTGCGGGTATGACCTTTCCAACGGAGGGCTGCGCCCTTGCCTTCTTTGGAGGTGGTGAGTCCAAGTATTTCCATTACATTGACTGGGCTTTGGTCTCTGGAATATAGTGACGAACCCAGGTTTCATTCTGTGTAATTATCTTTTGAAAAACTTTGACTCATTTTCTTGGCACATCTCCAAATTCATCCTCGAGAAATCGACGCGTTCTCGCTTCTTGAATGGTGTGAGCAACCTGGGAATTCATCTGGCAGACACCTTATGCATATGCAAATCGTCATGAATGATAGTTTCACAGACCCTGTACACAATCTTGACATCTAGGGCTATTTGGCGAATAGTAATGCGCCGATCTTCCAAAATAGTTGCCTCAACTTAACGAGAGATGCCTAATCAATGGCAAAAGGAGAGCGACCAGGTCTGGGAGCTGTTTCCATGGACATCCGGCGATGTCTGAATTCACGATGCCAGCGTTTTACAGGGTCATATGATGGAGCATTATCATCATAAGTTTCTTTCATTTCATCAAAAGTCTCGTGTGGTGTGCGTCCTTTCAAATACAAAAACCGGATCACTACTCGACATTCAACGACTCAGTGAAAAAACCTGTGAAATAAAAACCACAATTAGTTCAGAGCTGTAATTTGCCACATAACCCGTAGAGATATACATTATTGCACATGGAAAATTTCAGCTGGATCAAACGACTTGAAGTATGCCAGGGGTATTAATTATTGCACGCCCCTCGTGTATATATATATATATATATATATATATATATATATATATATATATATCCTCCATAAATAAATATTAAATTCAAAAATACTGAAAAAGTCAGAAGAATTTAAAAACAGATAAAAATGAAGTAATCCATATTTTAAGAAGTATCCTAATCGAAACATAATGAAAGATTTATTACAAATTCATTATAGTCGCCTAGATTTTTAGCGCAGTCTTACTTTTTTCTCTTAAAATTATTTTGTTCGGCAGTTTCTCATCGTAATATTTGCATGATGTAAAGTGTGTGTATATAAGTATATATATATATATATATATATATATATATATATATATATATATATATATATTGTAGTATAAATAGTCGAACTACATTCCAACGTGTTTTTTCTTTCGTTCTTTCTTTCTTTCTTTCTTTCTTTCTTTGACGACGTTTTGTACCGTGTGTGTGTGTGTGTGTGCGTGTGTATATTTATAACTATATATTTAACAGAAAAAAGAAACAATTTCCAGAAAGGAATGGCATAAAGGTTTACTTCATAAGATCTCTAGCTATGGTATAGCTGGAAAAGTTTTCTCAATTATTAAATCATTTCTTTCTGATAGGTTCATAAGAGTAGTAGTTGAGGGGCAAAATTCAGAAGCCCACAGTATTAATGCCGGTGTCCCTCAGGGGTCCATCTTGGGCCTAACTCTTTTCCTGATCTACATTAATGATCTTCCAAATCACATCCTTACATCATTTGTAGACATTTATGCTGACGACACTACCATTTATGGTAGCACATCTAAGACAGTAAACGACCAAGTTCTCTCCAATTCTCTCTCCTCTGATCTTGAGCACGTAGTACAATGGGGAAAGGAGTGGCTGGTTACTTTTAATGCATCTAAAACCAAGCTTCTCTCTTTACATCATCAACATTCTAATTCACATTTGTCATCAATTGAAATGAATGGCTCTCGTCTTCAGGAGGCCTCACGTTTTGACAAGCTTCTGGGCTTGACCATTACTCCTGATCTTAAATGGAACACGTATATCAAATCTGTTGCCAAGGCCGCTGGAAAAATGGTGGGATCTTTCTATCGATCCAGTAGATATCTCACTGCTGATGCTATTCTTTATCTATATAAGAGCCAGGTACGTCCAAGGATGGAATACTGTTGCCACATCTGGGCAGGAGCTGCTAGAAAGGACTTGTCCTTCCTTGATAGAGTTCAAAATAGACTTCGTAGCCTCGTAGGAGATGTCCTTTTCTCTTCCTTGCAACATCTATCTCACAGAAGAGATGTTGCGAGTTTGTCTCTGATGTATCGTTATTTTCATGGAAAGTGTTCAACTGAGCTTCAATCTATGGTCCCCCCTCGCCAAACTTTCACAAGAAACACTCGTCTAGCTGTAAACACTATCAATAATTTCCCCCACTCTTTATCTGTGCCTAAACCTAAACGTAGATTCTATGAACAAAGCTTCTTTCTTAGAACTGCACGCCTGTGGAATTGTCTTCCGTTTCCCTGCTTTCCGGCTGACTACAATATGGTTGTCTTCAAGTCTAACGTAAATAAGTTATTGATGAGCAGTTCCATATAAGTTATCAAATTTAACAAATTTTCATTACTAATGATTATTATATTGTCCAATTTCTACTGTACACTCTTTAACCCTTATCCTTGAGTGGCCTCTTGGCCTTGATAATGTGTTGATACCTAGGAAAAAAAAGAAAAAGTCCAATGTGGACAAGTTCTAATTGAATCGTCCCCCTAAGTAATCCAAGTTACAAAATTCCCACTGTTTACTATGCTAAAATCACAATGACTAATGTGTACCTATTAACCCTTATCCTCGAGTGGCCTCTGGGCCTTGATAAGTGGTGACCCCCATGTAAAAAAAAGAAGAAATATTTGAAAACATCGTAATATCGTGATAAAACTCTAATAATTCGTATTATCGTGATTTGACGGTTTTGCTCTCAAATACAATTTAAAAAAATATTTAAACTCTAGCATAATTTGACCCGAATTCGCGTGAATTACCGTCAAACATGGATCGGGCGAGACCGTCAATTATCGGCGTCAGCCGACCGTTGTTCAAAAGTTGAAACGCTAACTTGACTTTTTATTGTATTTCTTTTTTTTTCTGTTATGATAGTAATTTTTAATTCAATTTTCTTTTTAATTTAGTAATTTTAAGGTGATATTAAGGGGCGGGGTGACTTTATTTTCTGAGTAATTACTTATTAATCATTAATCATTATATTATAACGCTTATCGCTTCGTCCGTTATCAGGCTGTGCATCCCTAAAAAAGGAAAGTGGCATATTCTAAATAAACCTTGTCAGCCTAAAAAATGTATGTATAAAAATTGGTGTCGCTGTTTAGACAAAGCTAATTAAAATGATTTGTCTTTCTTGGCCTTTTGGTAAGATCAAAGTGTAGTATCTATTCTTCATGTACTACATTTCAATTTCTTCTCTCTCAGTGGAAGAGAAATCCTTTACGACTAAGACAATTTTTCTCCACATTAAAAAACGACCCTGGTGTCTAAATCTGTCCCGTGGGGAGGCATTGTGACAAGGTACTATGTTTAATGTAACAAAGTTTTAATATTAAAAAAAGTAAGTGGAAAAAGTTATTTCTGATTTAATTATAAAATGCCCTGGAAATGGCACTTCTGATTTATTATAAAATGCCCTGGAAAATGTCCGTTCTGATTATGTTTTGTTTACTTGCCTCCCCACAAGGGCAGAATTGGACATGAGGTCGGTTAAACATTTATGGAGAAAGCAGCTCCCCAAAAGGGGCACTTTGGTCAATAACAAAATTAAAAAATTGTATCAGTAATAAAGGATTTCTATTCCATTAACCATGACCAAAAAAGGGGAATTTAAGTCACTGGAATGCTGAAACTGATAGTACACTCAGAAATTCATGTTGAAGCAATGGTTGTCACATCCCTAACAGTGTTAATGTTTTTATGTATTACTTTTGAAAAGCTGATGAAACAGTTCATTTAAACGTTACTTTATTTCAAGTATGTTTTAAGCAGTGGGTTACGGGATATGAAGTCAGTCCCGGAAAATACTCAAAGCGTGTACGATCTAAACATTACTTTATTCCATGTATATTTTTAACAGTAAGGTGGGGGATAATAAATCAATCCCGAAAATGGGTAAAACCGTTTACGCATTACACATTACTTTATCTAATGTATATTTTTAACATTGAGGTGGGAATATGAAGTCGGTTCTGGAAATGGCTGCAACCATTTACGTCTTGGTCATTACTTTATTTAATTTATATTTGCAACAGTGGGGTGGCTGAAACAGTGTACTATTTAGACATTACATTATTTCATGTATATTTTTAGCAGTGGGTTTGGGATATAAAGCCGATCCCGGAAATGGCTGAACAGTTTACTATGTAGACATTACATTATTTCATGTAAATTTTCGCTGTGGGTTGGAGATATAAAGTCAATCTCGGAAATGGATGAAACAGTTTACGATTAACACATTGCTTTATTTAATGTATGTTTTCAACAGTGGGGTGGCGGACATGAATCAGTCTCGGGATTGAATGAGATGTGCAAATATATATTATCAGAAAGCGTCGCTCAGTATTGAATGAGATAGGTGGAAAACATATAGTAGCAAAATACCCAGCGTAGGACGGGATCGAAGGAGATAGGTGAACGGTATATATTAGCAGAATATGCGGCATCACCAGCGACGTGAAACATATATATGAGAATACCCAGAATTGATTGATTTGTTTGTAATTAAATAATCAGTCCAGTCAATATATACAAGGTTATCATATAAGTTAGGGGGAGTGACATAGTGGGTTAAAGTTATGAAAGTTATTCTCGAAATTAGTAACATATCCAAGAATTATGAAAAATGATGGAATGTGAGTTACGAGATTGGTGTGTGTGTAATGATATAATAATCCCAGACAATATATCAAATATATTATATAAGTAGGCGGTAGAGGCATAATGTGGGTTTTTATTATAAAAATTATTGTCGAAATTAGTAACATACCCGGGATTATGAACAACGATTAAATGTCAGTTAATCGATTGTGCGTTTATAATAAAATAATCAGCCAAGGAAATATATCAAAGTAATTATATTAGTAAGAGAGGGGGATACGGATGGTTTAAATTATGAAAAATACTTGTCAAAATTAGTAACATATCTGATAATTATGAAAAATGATATGTTATTTAATGCATTAGTGTGTTTGCAATGAAATAATCAGACCAAATAATATATCAAAGGTATCATTTGAGTAAGTGGGGCGATGATATGGGTTAAAGTGATGAAAAATGATTGTCGATATTCGTAACATATCCACGAATTATGAAAAATGACGAAATGTGAGTTAATTGATTGGTGTGTTTGAAATAAAATAATCATCCCAGATAATCTATCAAAGTTTTTATTTTAGTAGTGGATTGTTGATAATGTGGGTTAAAAATATTAAAAATAATTGTCGAAATGAGTAACATATCCAAGGATTAAGAAAAAAGATGAAGTGTTAGTTAATTGAAAGTTGTGTATTTTATGAAATAATCAGCCCAGACCATATATCAAAGCATTTTTAGTAAGAGAGGGCGACGACAATGTTTTAATTATAAAAAAAAAATATTTTCGAAATTAGTAACATGTCCAAGAATTACGAAAAATGACGAAATGTCGTTTAATTGATTGGTGTGTTTATAATAAAAAAAATCAACCTAGACAATATATCAAAGTTGTTATATAAGTAAAGGGAGAGGAGATAAGGAGGGCTTAAATTATGAAAAATTATTGTCGAAATTAGTAACATATCCGATAATTACGAAAAAAATGATCAAATATTAGTTAATTGATTGGTGTGTTTGTAAGGAAATAATCAGCCCAGACAATATATCAAAGTTATTATTTAGTAAAGATGGAAGGGCGAAAATGTGGGTTAAAATTATAAAAAAATATTGTCGAAATAAGTACCATATCCAAGAATTATGAAAAATAATTAAATGTGATTTCATGCATTAGTGTGTTTGTAAAAAAATAATAAGCCAAGACAATATTTCAAAGTAATTATTTTATTAAAGAGGGGGCGATAATGAGGGTATAAATTATGAAAAATGATTGTCGAAATTAGTAACATACCCAAGAATAAAAAAATGATGAAATGAAGATTAATTGATTAGTGTGTTTGTAATGAAATCATCAGCCCAGCAAATGTATCAAAGTTATTATTTTAGTAATGTTAGGCGACAACGTTGGTTTAAATTATAAAAAATATTGTCGAAATTAGTAACATATCCAAGAATTACGAGAAATTATGAAATGTGAGTTGATTGATGTGTGTGTTTGTAATGAAATAATCAACCTAGACAATATATCAAAGTTATTATTTTAGTAAGGTGTGCGATATGGTGACTTTTAATGATGAAAAATTATTGTCAAAATTAGTACCATATCCAAGAATTATTAAAAATGATGAAATGTGAGTTAATTGATAGTTGTGTTTTTTTATAAAAGAATCAGCCAATACAATATATCAAATTTAATATTTTAGTAAAGGGAAGGCCGATAATGTGGGTTGAAATTATGAAAAATTATTGTCGAAGGTAGTAACATATTCAAAAATTATGAAAAATGATTAAATGTGAGTTAATTTACCGGTGTGTTTGTAATAAAATAATCAGCCCATGAATATATCAAAGTTATTATTTTAGTAAGGAGGCGATACAGTTTTAATTAAAAAAAACCTAGAACAATATGATTGTGCCTTCATTCATGCTTAACAGAACGCTCACAGCCTGCCCAGCAACAATATATTACATATGAAAATTGCTGATGTGGAATTTCCACAGGTCCCGCTAGTTTTTATTATTATTTTTAATTGAATTTTTGGGAGTTTGATGAGCCAATAAAAAGTACTATCTAAATGGAAGCATCCCCATTCGAATTGGAAGAAGCGACTAAACCAACACAAAAAGAAAAGCTGTAATATATAGATACATAGATAATATATTTTCAAATTTTCCAAAAAGAAAAATGACAGGCAAGAAAATAAATCTATGCATGTTAGAAAAAGAAATGAAACATCGATGCAGACAATAGTTGCCCCAAAAATGAGGTGAAAAAATAATGCAAATGTTTACCGTGTGTTTAGCATGGTTTCTCCTGGAGATGTACCAATGGGCAGTGCCACTAAAAGAACTTGACTGAACAACAAGTCTTGAAAATAAAAATAAAAACAAGAAAAAGATACGGTTACAAAAAACGAAACAAAACAAAAAAAATTATAGTTGCACCTACTAATTACACGGTTATAAAAATCTTTTCTTGGAGAAAAAACCCAAAAAACTTTCTGTTGGTAAATATTTTGCAAAAAATAATAAAATAATGTTAAAATGAAATAAACATATTTTCATTTTCCAAGGTATTTTTTTTTGTTATTTTTGATTATTTGCATTTTATTTCTTTCCGTTTTTATTTTTCATAAGTCTGCCTCTGAATTTCCGTTGCAGACAGGCTCCACACTAGATGATTTAAAAATCACCCCTTCTCAGTTACAAGGTATCATAACAAGCCTATACATCAAAAAAGCATGTGGACCCGATCTAATCCTGGCTGTGCTATTAAAAAAAATGTTTCGTTAAGATTGCCCCAGTTCTCTCCAAACTTTACAACAAATGCCTCAACGAATCTTGTTTTCCTAACTGCTGGAAAACGCTTCTGTGGTACTAGTTTTCAACAATTCTGGCGAATAAACTGACCCATTAAATCATCGCCCAATTAGCCTTCTCCCGATTTTCGCCAAAATATTTGAGTCCTTACATAATAAAAACTCTAGTTCATCACCTTACAGCTGCTAAACTCCTGACCAACAATCAATATGGATTTAGGCAGGCCCGTTCCACAGCAGATATCCTAACTGTAATCTCTGAACATAACTACCACTCACTGGACAAAATAGTAGAGGGTAGAGCGGTAGCCCTTGATATATCTATGGCTTTTGACAGGGTATGTCACGATGGCGTTTTAAGAAAAATTAGATCATATGGTATCACTGGAAGATTACATAATGTAATTAAACCCTTCTAAAGTAAGAGCACGCTCCAGGTTGTCCTTGATGGTCGTACATCTAAACAATAAAATATAAATGCAGGAATACCTCAGGGGCCTATCCTTGGACGTTTACTATTCTTGATATTCATAAATGCCATCTCTGATAAAATTGTTTTTGAGATGGGTATATTTGCTGATGACACCACTATAGAATAGCAGGCACGAGAGGAAAATAAATGAACACATATCTAAGGAAATGGCAAAAACACTAGAGGATTACCTCTAATCTGTTGTGGACTGGTGACAAAAATGGAGGGTCACATTCAATGCTGCCAAAACTAAGCTTGTTTCTTTCAATAATTACAAGAAACCTTCTCTACCACCACTAGTAATGGCCAAGAACACATTACCCGAAAGTACTTCCTTTAAACTCCTCGGCATAACCTTTACAGGACATGAACTGGAATATATAGATTGAGAGCATTGCCAAGGCTGCTGTGAAAAAGGTGAGCTTTATATACTGCACTAGAAAACTACTTACGCCTGAAAGTACCATGTGCCTCTATAAGACTACCATTCGCCCATGTATGGAGTACTGTTGTCACATTAGAGCAGGATTCAAAAGAGAGTGGCCAACCTGATATGTCGTGAACTCTCATCTAGGTTTAAGCCTCTCTCTCATCGACGAAATGTTGCAGCCCTCTGCCTGTTCTACAAGTATTTTAATAGTGAATGCTCTGACGAACTACAAGCACTTGTACCCCCTCGATATCAACACCTCTGGCAAACCCGACAAACAGCTTAATCCCACCCCTTCACAGTAGAGAACCCTATGTGTAAGAAATCCTTTTATTCCAATAGTTTCTTCCCCAGAACTGCTGAACTTTGGAACTCGTTTCCGGGATTCTGCTTTCCAACTGTACTAACATGCAGAAGTTCAAGTGTAATGTGAACAAACATTTTGTCACTCATCTCCTTTCATAATACCCTTGCAACTTATGTCCCTGATAGCTGCCCCCTACTTCTAAGTGCCACTGTGCCTTGTTTGGGATGAAAATTTGCATAAAAAATATATTTCTGGCCCAAATTTCAAAGTAAAATCAGCTGTTCTGCACACTTTGAATAAAAGTGATTTTGAGCATTATACTTGTTAGAAATAACAACAAGTGGAATATTGTCAGTCACACCAACATTTCTAATGTCAATTTTCCTTAAAAAATGTCCAACATTGTTGGCATTTTTTTTTTTTATTATGAAGGAAATAAAAAAATGACAAAAAACAGGTCATATATCCAATCTAAATAGAAAAAATAGTGGTGGCTTTCTCCTTTAACATTCAATCATCACCTCGGCGTTACGTGGGTTTGTAACTGCATCCCTGAAAGCAAACAATTGTACTGTTATTAATCATTATAACTCAGTTGGAAAAAAAGATTTCTGCTTCAACATGGTAAATGTGCAATAAAATGTTTAATCGGAAAATTATTTTACTGAAACTATTGATCAATATTACACGTTAAAGAGGAAGATACTAGAGTGAAAAAACTATTTACACGCAAACAATTAAAAAGTTTTCTCAAAACTGACTCTTCAATTCTCGAACATTGTAATGAATGTCAATAAATTACTGAGCACTTGGAAAAAGTCACTAGAACTTTTCCTACTGCAATGGAATATTTGTGTGTTCAAATAAATAGATTTATATTTGAAAATTACAATCCTCAGCGAATTAATTCTGAAATTATGAATTTGGTACTCTTGCATAATTTGACCCGAATTATTGTGATTTCCCCTCAAGCCCGAATCGAACGAGACCAGCAATCATCGGTGACAGCCGAGCAGTGTAACAGGCGCAGACAAAGGAAAAAGGCAACACAAACCGAAAAAAAAAGTACAAATGCAAATTTTCAAAAAATAACAAAAAACTACCTTGAAAAACGCAAATAGGTTTATTTAATTTATCTTAGTATTTATTTTTTTATTTATTTATTTTAGTTATTTAAAAAAAATTATCTTCAAGAAAAGGGTGTTTACTCGTATAAGTGTTATGTTTAAGTACATTTTTTCTTTAACCATATTTTTTTATTTTTTTATTTTCAAGACATTTTCTTCAGACAGATTTTTTTTGTTGTTGTTTTTAGTTTGGGGGGATTACACAGAAATAGAAAAACATGTTTTTTTTTTTGTTCAAGAAATGGTGATTTTCTTTTTTAATTTATCTAAAACGTTTTTTTAACGGTTCTTAATCGGCGGAAGAACTTTCTTGAGATGAGGATATTTCATTAGGAATCTTTTACGTTGGTCGACTACTGATCGGTCATCGACAGCAAAGAGGGAGGTGCTGGGGTAGGGGGACATAGATAGAATCCTCCCAGCCGGATAGCTTTCAGAAATGTGATTTATGATGGAGACAAAAGGATCGTTTCCAAATTTTTTCTCCACATAAATTCAATTAAATATGTACCAGAAGCTCCCGGCTGGTCCCGCATTCTTGCTTGTTACGCTGTTTTGCTTCCTTCTACATCCCCTCGACGTGGTTCATTGTTTTTCTAGCATGCACAGATTTATTTCCTTGCCTGTCATTTTTTCCTGTTTGGCGAGTCTGAAAATATAGTTGTTTGTCAGCTTGTTTTTGGGTTCAGTCGATTTCCTCTAATTCGAATGTTGTCTGTTTCATTTACATATCGCTTTTTCATTGTCTAATCAAACTCCCAGAAATTGAAGTACAAAAAACAATTCAAATAATAAATCATTAAAAATAACTAATCATTAATTACAAAATTAAACATAAAAAATAACTTTTTAAAGTCGAATTAGCGTATCAACATTTGAACAACGCTCGGCTGACACCGAGGATTGCCGATCTCGCCCAATCCGGGCTTGACGGAAAACCATGAGAATTCGGGTCAAATTATGCAAGAGTACCATGAATTTCAATACAAAAAAAAATTGCACACATTTCAATGTAAAAACAGCTATTGTGCACACTTTTATTAAAGTTTATTTTGGGCATTATACTTGAATTGTTAGGAATAATAATAACAATTGGAATATTATCAGTGGCACTAATATTTCCCATAATTTCAATTTTCATTCCAAAATGTCCAACGATATTGGCATTTCTTTGGAAAAATATAAAATGAACAAATAATTGAGAAAAAATAAGTCATATATCCAATCGAAATAGCAAAAGCATTAGTGCTGTCCTTCTCCCTTAAAATTCCACCACTACCTCAGCATAGTATAGGTTTGTAACTGCATCTCCGCAGGCAAACGATGGCACTCCTATGAATCACTTAAACTCAGAAATGTTTAATGTTTTTCTGTAAATATTGCATTATGTGATACTTTTCGTGTGATCCTTAGCACGTTTTATTAATAAATATAATGCTATTGTTTCTGTTGTTGATAATATGATTTTAAAAAATTAGGTATTTTCTTGAAAATATGTCTGTCTCAACAGAAAAATGTTCAACAAAATGTTAACTGGAAAATTATTTTGCCGAAAATTATTAATATTAAACTATAAAAAGGAAAATGCACTAATAACAATGTGATTGCCATTTTGTTGCACTTTTTAAGATTTTAAATATTTATAAATTTTCTCATTATAAAAAAAACGATCATTATATTGATTATATTTTTTTGGCAGAAGAAATAAAATTAATTGCATATAAAACATTTAAAACAGACCAAATATCAATGTCTCATGTATGATATTAATAGAAACTGGAATCATAGAGAGATATCAATCGTACCAGTTATTATAGGTGCCACATGGCTTATAAAGAAGCTGAAGTGCTTTCCTAACTAATATTCCTGATAAACCAAGTGCAAAGAGATCCAGACAATTGCACTTAAGGGAACAATGAGGATACGAAAAATACCTCTTGGTTGGTTTCAATAAAAAGTAGGACAATGTTGGCAGCTGGTTTGGCTGCCGATACCTCGCATTACAATTTTCCAAGGAATATATTAAAAAAAGAACAAAATCTGTTCAATTAATAAATCCCTATAAGATGGGTTAATGTTTAAATATGAAATTCCATTTACTATATCGTGTAACTAAACCACCTAAATTTTATAACATTTAAATAAAATGATTTCTTCTCCCTTGGTTGTTGTCCACAAAGATCGAGTTTAAGTACTAACATCCGACATTGAATAAATTACCTACAATTTATTTGATGTTTACTTATTGGTTTACGTATATAACTTAAACAGGATGGCTCTTGCTATGTTTATAGATAGATAAAAATAGAATTTTGTTTTTATAAATTTATTTTAATATTTTAAATAGAAAGAGAAAACTAGGAAAATATTGTAATAAGCATTTGATTGAAAGCTTTGCCTAGAGCTTCCATGTTTGAGATATCGCTCCCGGGCTATATTGCTCATGTTTGCTATCACTTAATAATCTTTAATTGGCTTATTATGACGAAACAGAAATTATCATAAACAAAATCGTTTTTATTTGTGTTTATTTTTATTATATTATTGTTCGTTTAGGCGTTTATTAGAAATATATTTTGTCAGAATTACCTGGGAAAACATCTTCAAGTAATAGAATAAGTGAACAGAAAATATCATTTTCTCTTCTTAGCTTTGCCTAAGCTCTGTATATTTTAAGGATTAATTGTGATTATGGTTAATTTCGTTTAACGCAAATCAATCTGGAACCGTATATATACACACACACAAACACACACACACACACATATATATATATATATATATATACATATATGGGTGTGTGTGTGTGTGTGTGTATGTGTGTGTATGGGAACAAAATACCGTAGTCTATAAATATGTTATATGCTACATGCTGTTTTATATATTGTTCACAATGACGTTACGAAAACGATTAAATAGTAATAGTTTTTACATGTCTATAACGCTTTTATCATTACTTCTTAAGTGCATACAATTGTGTTTTCTTTCTATTATTTAAATGAGCAGATCACAGGACGTCAAAGTGTCTTGTTTAGCAAAGTGGATTATTGATAATAAAAAATACATACATATGTAACGACAACTGATAGTGTACTAATTAATTGTAATATGTATATATATATACATATATATATATATATATATATATATATATATATATATATATATATATATATATATATAAGGTATTTAAAACAATCGTAATATAGGAATAGAAAAGCATCGATATTTACCATTACGATTAAAAATGATAATTTTCGTTTTCACTTTTAATATAGAATGTCGTCATCGATTTGTTTAAGCTTCTGTACGGCTATTTAGTGTGTATGACCGTTCTTATAATATATTTCGACGTAGTATATCTTTATGAATTTAATCGCGACCGCCCAGGTGACACTTAACGCTATTTGTGTATCTGCTACGGTGGATATGCGAAATTACAATAATTTAACATTGTCTATGTATACATATATATTTATAAATATAATGTAAATATTTATATTTGTATATATTTATATATACATATGTACACATATATATTTTATATAAACATGTAAAAAGAGGAAAAGAAAGAGAGGGAAAGAGAGATAAAGAGATAGATATTTAGATTGATGATTTACTGCGGGAATAAAACATGCAGCACTTTATTACGGACTGAAATAGTTTCGTGCTTTTGCTGAAGCATATGGATGTTTTTAATATCTCCCCGAAATTTTGCAAAATTGTATAACAGGAAAATCAAGAAATAGATAACAGAATAAATAAAAAAAATAAAATATTTTAAAACGTGCTGAAAACGTCAAAAAACACAGAAACAAAATCGGCCAACCATTCAAATTTGAATGATAAACGCATAAAGATTATGGTCGTGGATATTGTTCGGGAATCAGTTAATAGAATAATGGCAAGCAAAAATGACGTTCGAGGCTTTTCGTTAGAAACAACTCGCCTGATTTGGGTTTATGAAGACGTTTGCTAATCTTTAGAAATTGTAAATCGCAGCCGGTAATAGAATTTGCCCGCGCTCTGACTGCATCTTTCTATTCAATTGCTCATTTTCGTCGATAAAAATGGCATCAGGTTTTTTAGTCATTACAGCGCATGCGTGAGACGTAATTCTAAATTCGATCTTCCCAGCCTCTTCCCAATATGAGGACACTTGTCTTTGAGGTTTTTTTTAAACTAATTTTGGATTGGATCAGAGTCACACGTTTTAGGTTTCTTGAGGTTTGAAAAAAAGGCACGATTGTCTTTTTGTGAACTGAGCTTAAAAATATTTTCATATCGCTTGGAATATTTATGGCTATTCTTAATCCATTAATTAAGTTTTCATTTATTTTTTCTCCTTGTTTTTACTTCATATTTTCCGATATTTTCTCACATCTCTATGAAATGTTTTGTGCGAGTGTCGGTCACTTGTCATGTATGAGTTTTACAAATAATGCTATATTAAACATACGAATCTTACTTCTGCATGCGTGCAATCATAACTATTATCTGTTCGTCCGCATGTCCCGTTTCATTTGGAAATGTAATTATGTGTGAGAATTTAATAAGTATATAGTATTTTAAAGATATCTCTTAATACAATATATTAATATGCTTCTAATCACACCTTAATTAGATTTCTCAATATATAACTTCATTAAGATTTCCTTAATAAATCTTGGTAAAATCTCACTAAACATATCCAATTATAAAGTCTGTTTTCCGATGAATCTGAACTGACAAAATCCAGGGGACAAATGGGTTGACTATTTAAGATAAAATTCAGTCTGCCGGTTGCTAGAGTGTGTGGTGCTGGTGTAGTGGTTGTCCCTGTCAGTCTAATGTATGGCCCTATGCAGTTTTAGGTAATCATCCTTCCCAGGTTTTATATTTTCCTCCTTTTAAATTGGGTTAGTTTCTTCTTAATTTTTCAAGGTCTCTCTTTATATGGGATTGCCAACGGGCGGCTCATGCAAGATTTCCTCGAAAAATCTCCTCTTACGCAATGGAGATTGCTTGTTAAACCCCACACGTACGGTTGTGTCTAATCTACTGGCCGCAAAAATAAAATATAATAAAATTACGCTGTATTCTAACACGTTATATTAAAATATTTATAAACACATCCTATTAAGATGCTTATAAACAAATTCTATTACAATACATCTAAACACGTCAATTTAGATGTCCTAAAGCACATTTGTAAAAATATCTATAAAAATCTTGTATACATCTAAACACTATAAATTAAGATTCATTTATAAAAGTTCTATAAATAGGTTTCTAATTCATTTAGATGTCCTTAAACACATTATATTAAGTTGCATCTAAACACATGCTACTAAGATACATCCAAACACATTCTTTAAGGATGCCACTGAACACATTAAAAGATGAATCTAAACGCACTGTATACAATGTTTCGAGATATCTCAGCGATATGGAATTTTTCCTTTGTTTTTTTTTCTCTGAATATCCAAATTATTCGTCTCATGAGTTGTCACGGAATAATTGTAAACAATTCTACTGTGGTACTAAAGCCAGAAAATTTAGATATATGGGGGGGTAATCCGAACTCTAGCAGTTTGAGAAGGAAACTATTAAACTAGAAAGCTTCTCATCATTTCAAGATCATTTAATCTCAAGGGATGAAATATGGATGCTACTCGGATTACTCAGAAATATTGACGTCAAATTTACACCACTACTATGATGTCACTGAGGTAAAATTCATTAGAGCAATTGTATAACAAGGATAAAAATTCAATATTGTGACGGTAGGATGGTGGTTTAAGAGTGCAGTATTTATTAAATTTCATTTTCTTTGTGCACCTTATCTAATATGGATGGACAAGAGTTGGAAGCATTTTTAGATATAGCAGCAATAATCCACACATAAATTGTAGATTTGCAGAATTGTATAGGAAACTAACATTATTTACGGCAACCTAAACAATGCATTATCTTTACTTGTTCCAACTAATGTTGTGCGCGAATGTTAAACGAAATGTTTGAACACTAGTTAACTTATAAAACCATGTATTTTATTCATTTTGCGTGTACTTACAAGGATGCAACTCAGTAAAGACCGATAATCGATAATAAATTAGGACATTTTTATTACTTTTGACTCAAAAGGTAATTGGTATTTTTGCCAACAAAGGATATTAGTAATTTTTGCCTACATACTTCATTTCAATTACAGCAAAAGGGTAATACTAACTAGAACAAATGAACTTTAAAATTAAACAAATTATTCTGTGTTCCAAAATTCAATTATCTTTCCTTTAAGTTTTATTTATGTTATTCAGAGTTTGTTTTATGTAGTGTTGTGAATATATCAGTAAGGCATGCTTATAACTTATGAAAATATATTAATCTAACAGTGGGTTTAATTACAATGTACAATAGCTGTTTCCTTATTAATACCATGTATAACTAGAAGAAATATTTAATCTAAAATTAATCCCCCAAACAAGGTTCTGCACATGCTCTGTAGAACGAAACTTCGCACAAGGGTCATCGTCAGAATTGCTCACTGACAACCGGTAGTGTTTTCTGGATTCTGGGTGACAATAAATCTCTACATTTCCAATACTCTGGACCTCTTCCGATTACATTTGCAAATAAATTTGCATCACTGCAACAGCCGCCGTCCATTGGTTTCTCGCTGGTAATAACCTCGGATCATGCTTCGAATTTCACTTGCACGTAGCCTACCCAAAGTCCCAATCCTCTCAACATTAATCCACTGGAGGCGAGTTAGTGGTCCCTCGCATCTATCTTTCCATCCTCCTTAACCCTTCTCGACTAAATAATGTAGTGCCAGTCCATGCCGACAATTCAATTTTTACAGGGTAGAAGATATTATTATTATTATTATTATTATTATTATTATTGTAGTAGCAGTAATAGTGGTTTTTATTCTTTCACATGTGGTTCTTATAAACTGTCTATGTACTAACTAATAAAAGCGGTCATGTTCCCTGGATTTACATGATAACAATTTCCGAAAATTGCTTATAACCTTTGCAAATGAATCTGCGTTATCGCAACAGTCGTTGCTCATTGAATTTTCGTTGGCAATTAACGTCAGTCACCACAGAAATTAAGTGCCAATAAGTCTTGAGAAGGTTCCAGTTCTCTTTGCACTAATCAGTGAAGGTCATTCCATTACATTGACTATTCTCGACTATTTAATGTTGCTCCAGTCTATGCCGACACAACAATTAGAGGAGTATGTGTGTTATATAATTGTGGAATACAAGAAATTATCTTTTACTTATCTTTCTGTTGATCTATCTATCTATCTATCTATCTATCTCAATCTATCTATCTATCTATCTATCTCGATCAGTTTATTTATCTAACTTGCGATGGAAAGAAGAGATGAAATGTGAGACTATGTTTTGATAACAGTTGTCAAAATATATCGAGGTATTAAATGAGTAAGTTGCACCGGATGCTCTTAAAATAGTGGACCAGCAGGACGTGGTTCTTACCACGTGATAAGGTTAACTGGACACTGAGTTGGAGTTGGAATTTGGACGTAAAGAAAAACGGACGGGTTAACGGTTGTTTTTACCCCTCACCCTCTCGTGAGGGCGAGATGACGTGTCTCCAAACTGGAGATTAGAATTAACCAAGCAAATATCCTCACTTTCCATTCTTCTGCGTTCGACACCTGGACGGGGAATACAAAACTATTTTTAAAAAAACATACTATCGCCTCGGAGCTGAAATGCATTCGTCCTCAGGTTTTCAGCTCACCATCCGATAACAGATGAATTCTAGGTGAACCAGAAGATCAACCTTGCAATTGAAAAGGTATGTGGAAATGTATGCATATGTTTATATTATGTATTACACCCCCCTCCCCGACATAAGAACATTTACATGATCACGGAACGAACGTAGGTAGGTAACAAATATAATTTGAGTTCAGATAGTGGAGAGTCACTAAATAGAGAATAGTGACGCGTACAAAACCAAACACGTGTAAACAACGGTCAATTTTAAAACTTTGTGGTTTTAGTTTTCTTGACTGTATTTTCTTTAACTTTTGTTGAAAATTCTATACGGCCGATTAGCGTCTAATACTCATGTCAATTAATTTCAGCATTTGAGTAGTGTCCTTATGATATCTGCAGTTTGTCACGCATTCCTATCCGTGGTATTGTCTGAGTCTTCCCCTTGATTACGATTTTTCCTATTTTTTTTCTAAGTTATGTGTATTTGTTCCTTATCCCCATTCGATATTTGGAACTATTTAAATGTTTATCAGACCCTTACCTTTCTACGTTTTTGGTAAGTTTCCCATATTTGTTTACTTTTAATGTCACTTTAATATTTACTTTGTGGTCTGCTGGGACAGCTAAATCAACTCGATATTTTCCATATTTACTGTAAATTATAATAAGGTTCAGTATTTTTGCTTGGATTAGTTCATCTGTATGTACCTCCATATCCTAAGATATTTTTGGATATTTGTTTTCCAGTCCAGTCTCTGATTGTGTTTTACCTAATCAACCTATAATGACATTCCCTCAAATTGCGTTTTTTTCTGGACAAGTAGAGATTCAGTTTCTTTTTTATGCTTCCTATTCGAAACCATCTTAATGTCACCTCATGAATCCTTTGGTCATTTTTCTATATGAACCATCCAACTCTTACTCTTCCCAGTTGTTATGTATTGCGTTTTTATTTCTGTTTTAATCGTTTCCATTTACTATATATTTTTTTTAATATAAGGCAATACCCTATTTTTAAATAACCAATAATACTTTTGCAAAACGTAGATAATAGAGCGGATCAGAAATGTGTTCTATCAGCTGAATATGGATTAAGTCATTCTCTTATGTCCAGTAATTTTATACTTATTTATATAATATGAATATTGTTTTTAAATATAAATAAAGTACATCTTGTTGAATATGTGATATAAAACTTACTAATAGAAAAGATATGATATGTTTAAATATACCACCTAACCATCTCCCAAATAACATTAATGATTTATTTTAATGTTATGTTATTATTGTTCATTGTATTCATGTTTTGGAACGTCATTAATAAATAAAGATTTATACATTGAGGCAAATATTATGCATTAGTTGATGGATTAAGCAATACACTCATTTTTGTTGAGTTATGAGTAAAAATCAAGTTGAGCAAATTGTTATATAGGATAGAAGAGAAATGCCTCATATATAACATATGAAGGATCTACTTTGATAGAACCTTAAAATAATATCTTGCTTAAAGAACTTCAAGAATGTGTTAGACGTCGGATAGTCCGTTTACATTGTTGTCCAGCTACTGCTGCGAAAGCGCTATTTTCCAATCTAGCGACTAAAATAGCAATATACATACTTTTCGGAATACTCAAAATAATTATTAATAATTAGGATTATTTGGATTTTTCCGACTACATTCTTCATCTAAGACTTTATTCCGGCAAACTTTCTGATAGATGAATCCTCTGGCATTCTTTGTCTTTAAGGGAAATTTGAAGGGGGTGAAATTTCAATCCTCAGTACGCCCGATGCTATAATTATAATCCGTATAACTTTAGACTACTACCTTGCCATCACTAATATATCTAGTGCAAGCTAGCTTACCTCAATTGATTAAAAAGTTGTGTTTTAGAATTCAGAGAATATTTCGAAGTTAGACAAAACGAAAATTACGTCTACGAAAATATTGCGAAAATATAAAAGATAAGGAAACTCCTATCCAAATACTAAAATACACCTGCCTCATTATTTCGACCCAAATGTATACAGTTTACCAATGCTGTATTGGTGCTAATCAATCTAATTGTAATATGTTTGCTTTAAGAAAACGTTTGTGAAAGAATTGTATTTTATATTCTGGTACATTTTTATACTTTATTTGCTTATTTTTCCCCAAATCTAACCAATTGTAACAATACGATTGATTGAGGAAAAAGGAGAGCAATTTATCACTGGAAAATATTAGATAAACGGTTTTCCATGTAATCCTGTTATATCAATAACAATTACAATAACAACCCCATAATAAAACTAGATAATCTGCATAATTCAGATTGGTCGCCAGTTTGTTATCTTAGAGCATAAATGCTGTGAAAAAAGGCAAGTGAACTCAGAACCAGGAAACTGCCGTATTAGTGAGCGCAATGATGATAATGTGCTCTGTGTGATTTCTTTTCTTTTCACGCTGAGAAGATGGCAACTTGATCAATAACATCAAGGAGTGGTTGAGAAATATTAAGAAACAATAGAATTCTGTTTGAGAAAATTCATGCTAATGTCAGTAAATAAAATAAAACTTGGTAATTTTAAATGCGTTACTCACAGTTCAGTAAAAGAAAATTATACATCTTAATTTTTAGTTGAAAAATAACTCATAGTTGCCTCAAGACATAATTTCTAAACAATGATCGTGCGTGTTTGATTTGTCCGTTTCAAAGTAAATCAGCATCTTTATTGAATTCGAAATCCCAATTATTCATCATATAATATTAAACTTATGTATATAAGATTATTATACGAAGGAAAGAATTGTAATAACAGTAATACATGCGGTTACAAAGAACACACAATAAAAACAAAGGCAAAAAATATTCATGCTTATTTCATTTAGACATTTCGTTCTATTTACGAGAATTTTGCATGGATAAAATGTTCGTTGTTATTGTATACGGTTAATTTATTACAAAAGAATAATTTTGCTATAGATGGGGAGAATATTCCTGGTAATACATTTCCCAACTGTATTTCCCAGTATTTGAACATTTTCGATATAATATTTACACTAAATATATTCGACTACATGATACAAAGTGATATATATTTAACCAATAACAAACCCGCAATTAAACATTACTTATATTACAATTATGTTATGTTATAAAAAAGCCGATATGTTTTCTAATAATAATGAAGGTTGCTTAATTCTTTTTATATTTAAAATCATAGCTTTGATCCCCATATACCTTACAGTGAAATATGTTGGTAATAATCTAGCGTATATTACTAATTGAGCACACGCTGCAATATCAACAACTAGAGGATAAAAAACGTTTTGTCATGAGAATTGCCAATTACATTAGTGAGTGATCCAAAAGATTAGTCAATATGAGATTTATATTAAGCTGCTTCATCATCTCCGTAAAACATAAATACGATGACACACTGATTCTTTTTAGATCAGTAGAGATAAACGACATATTTGGTTAGATATAAATGGGTGTTAATCTATATATATATATATATATATATATATATATATATATATATATATATATATATATATATATATAAAAGTGAAATTGATTGTGTATGTGCGTGCCTGTGTGTACATTTCCCTACCAAACTACTCTGAAAATTTTCACTTTACATCCATGAGATTTTACATAAGTGATATTTAGGGAAATCTTTTTAATTGGCCCGAAATTTTGCTGTCAAGGGATCAGAGTTGAAGGAGTTGACCTTTGAAAACTCTATCGAACTCCTTCGCCAATTTTGGGAGTAAACACTTGACATTTTATATGTAGGTTACTTGGACATGAATCAAACATTTTAATTCAATTTGAGCTCAAAATAATAAAAGTTAAGGGGGTAAAAAATGGGGTCAAAGTTTAAAAAATTTACCTCTGCGGTCTCTACCAAATTACTCAGCCAATTTTTGGTCTAAACATTTGAGATTTTACATAAAGTGGATTCGGACATATGACAAGCCTTTTAATCGGTTTTGGGTCTAGACTTTCGCTGCTAAGGCGTAAAAGATGAAAGAGTTGACCTTTGCAGACTCTACGAAAGTCTTCCGCCAATTTTGTGTCTAAAATCTTGACATTTTAGATGTGGGTTACCTGCACATGAACCAAACTTTTTATTATATATATACATATGCACAGAAAGTCATGACCAGTATATAAGAAACGAGCAAAGCCGGGCTGAACTGCCAGTTTCTCTATAAAACCATGTTGATTCTGACCATTATGAAAAGAAAAGAAAGATAGCAAACATCGTCATCATTCTTGAGCATAACATGCAAATGAAAACACTATAAATCTAATATTCTCTTTTCTTATGAATCTAATATTCACTCTTTAAAAGATATACACCTTGATACTGTAAGTTTGTTATCGCAACAAATAATTTGTCATCGCCGGATAGACCCAGCGCCTAAAAAGTTTCGCATATACTTCTAATTAAACCATTTAATAAATTCTATATGAAATGTGCGTTGAGAAATATTTATTGTTTTATTTAATCTATAATATTTTCTTGCATGATATATAACTGACGAGAAATAAGTTATGTTGTATGTAGATAAAACATGCTGGAAATTCATTTTTATTCCTGAGCAATAATGTCATACACAGCTATAAGGCACATCAGAATACATGCGGTACAGTTATAACATTATAATTGAATCGCGTGGTAGCTTGAGAATTACCACTAAAACTATTATTTAACATTTTGAACCGAACAGAAGTTGTATTTTATAATCTTGTTTTTGTATTTCTGAATAATACTTCATCGTGATCAGTCATTGTTGATAGTTTTCCAATGAAACAAATGAATGAGCATAATCCGAAATTCAAAAATAAATCTGTCTGTCATGTGATCCACGTGTGTTTATATTTAATTTCGTAGAAATGCGCAATAAAAAGTGTTGATATTTTGAAAGGGATAATATTTGAATAGAATTAGCATCATGCATTTATGCACGTTTTAATAGATTTATTCATTAACTTGATCAAGTTTTCCCAATCATATAAATGACGGATATAACTAATAACAAATATTTGAAAAATATTATCGCACAAAGTATTGCATATTCAAAGCTTTTATAAATATCTATCAGGACCCGTGAACCAGCGTTTTCCGGAAGAAAGTTGATATTAAGCCAAAGCAGATTCGTAAAAGGGTCCCTCCTCACAGATGTAAGAGCGCATTATCGTAGAATCAGCTTAATTTAATTTGTTTCATTTCATGAAGATGTCAGTAAGTGAATAATTGATATCCCCCATCAATCAAATGCAATATTAAAAAAACCGTTAACGTTAAATAAATTAGCATAACGAAAATAGGTGCATGATCCATATAATACATGAAAGTAAGGAACAAAACAGGTTATGAAGAAATATGTTAATCAATCATAAAACCAGTAGAGCTCATTTTAGACTGAGATAATTTTGTTTTGCTCCGTTTTTCTTAAGGAAGTTGTCGTGAAATTATGAGGTTAGACTCCCATTTATAATTGAATAATCAGCATCCTCCCTTGGAAAACCAACTTAAACCAATAAAATGCTGCTGCGGAATAACACAACAGCAAAATATGAAAGCAACCCAACTACTTCTTTTAGTACAAAAATCAGGACGTGAAGAATAAAACATTGTATATTTTAACTTTCCAAATTGAAACACATTTCCACTAAAATCAAATTTATTTAAACAAAAGAAAAAAATTAAATGTGAAATTCAAATTTTAAAATTAACTTTTGTGATTGTTGTTTTAAATACTCAGGCAAATTGCATGCTAACATTAAAAGCGACTGTGGATAGCTTGTGAATTAAATTATACTTTGCCATTTTTTTCTCCGAAGGAGGACAGTTCAACTCGCCTATGATGAACGTCATACAACAAATTATATTATTAATTGAATTACGGAATCAAGTTCACGTATACATTTAATGAAAATGAAAACCCAATTTCTGGCTTGGTAGCGTTTGAATTACATGAAAACATTACAGTTAAATCTGAAAAGTATTCAGTCGTAATGCTATTTTGTGGATGATGCATATAAAGTTAAGGATATGGATAGGATAAGGGAAAAATTGTGGGCACTTTTATCAACTAGAGTTAGGATTTGATATCGGTTTAATAGTTATGTTCGCCGCAAGAAAACAATGATTTGTTAAAATCAAAATGGTGGTCGTTTTCCATGATGTGACTTAATATGGCGTTGAGTGTATTATTCCATACCCTGCCTTGATTGTGGAAGAATATACGTAGGAGAAACTCAACGTAATTTAAATAAAAGAATATATGAACACAAAAGAGATGTAAAAAACAACAATACACTCAACGCCATATTTTGTCACATCATGGAATACGACCACCATTTTGATTTTAACAAGGCAACTTTCCTTAAACACATACATAACAGATCCACACGACGTGTAATTGAGCCAGCTATAATCTCCCATTCCAGCAATATAATTAAGCAAAGAAAAGGGTTTTTTCCACGTTGCTCCCTTTTTGTCGAAAATAATTATTAAAGAAAACAACTTAGACACCGGTTAAACGCGAAAAAAAAATCGTAATTTCACTTAATTTTATTTTTATTTTACTTATTTACTGTATTTTATCATTATCTATTTTTAGACTCCATTTTATCACCTCCTATTCTTATTTTTAGACACCATCTTTTAAGTTACTGTGCTATTTTATCCCAATTCAATTATTTCTAATTTAAAAAAAAAAGATTCTTTCGTAATCTCGTGTCATTTTATTTATTTAATCTATCACCGCTATATTTCCAAACACAATTTTTAATCTCTACGATATTTTATCTTTTAGACGTAATCCACTACACTAGTTTACTCTAATTAGTTCTTCTCTCATAAAATGTATATACATGTATATATGACATCTAATTTACATAAGGAAAACACGCTGCTCTCCCCCATCATTATATATAGGCCCAATCCTCCGACTCTCTCGTCAATGATCATCCCTCATGAAGAAGCCCGCATAAATCGGGCGAAACGTTGAGTATCCAGGTCCTTCCACCTCCATTTTATTTCATATCGTCGGATTTAATCCAGCTCAACAATCATACATACATACATACATACATACATACATATATATATATATATATATATATATATATATATATATATATATATATATATATATAGAAAGAGGTTTATGTTTAAAATAACCGTCTTATGCATATATTACGCAAGTATAAATCATGGAGAATATCTGCATCAATATAATAACACGTAATAGTTAATGATCATCTTGTGAGAAAACTGAAAACCAAATAGGGAATTAATTAAAATGAATGTTTACAAGAATAAGCAAATTAGCTGGATCTTCTGTGGATGAATGCAATTCCACGACACATACATGACAAAGTTGTATTTTTTTTTAATAAATAGAAAAAAGAGTATTTTTTATATGAATATTGATACACAAATGAAACACATTTATAGGAGTATAGATATATTAATAAACATTCCAATTCATTAAGTTTTATCAAATATAAATGCGGCTGTTTCGTTTTCCATGTGTAATGGGGAGGTGTTTCCTTTTCCATGTGTAATGGGGAGGTTAAACCTGTGTTTACTTCCTGAATACTTTTAATCCTTTCACGCTCGAAGTATACAAAAATGGTAGTGTCTAAACTGCGGTTCTCTTCTGCATTTCTTGGGATTCAACGTCACTGCTATGCGACAGTAGGGTGTTTAAACTTGTGTTTCCTGAGTGAGTTCTTCGACTCTTTCGCCACTGTTATACCAACACTATGGTGTTTAAACGTATGTTTCCGGCATGCTCTATTTAAATACTTTTTCGCTATTGCTAGGCAACGACGAGTTATTTTAACTTATGCTCTCTGGGTGTGAATTTCGAATAATTCTGTCACCACTGTTACGACCATGCTCTAGGGGTCACAAGAAAAACAGAATATAGGATCAGAGTAACACAATGTATTGACAGAAATACACAAAAGTGAGGTTCGTTCGTCCAGCCGATTAACAATCTCGGTTTAACAACCGATATACGACTTTGTCTTCCGATATTTATTGTGTATTGGCAGTTCATTTGTAGGAGACATTTACCTTCAAATGGACTTTTCTTAATATTTATAGCATTAAACAGTTTTATAGTCATCGATAAGTAAATAGTTGTTGAAAATGATGCTTGACTTGTATTTTCGTTAATGATTTTGCAAAGTTTATTCTTTAAGTGAGATTGTATTCAGAATGTTATTAAACTCTTTCTGTAATCACATTTTTACGCCTGTTTTTTTAATTTTTAAATTATGGGTTTCTTATACTGTTATTTTTAAAATTCGTTTTACTAATGATATTGTTGTTATAACTTATGGAATTAGGGTGATCCATTGCCATAGAGTGCGAAATATCATCTGATAGTAACAATGTTCAACACAGTCAGTGTAGATTAAACACATGTACACATACTTTTAAATTAATATATATTAGTTATTTTGAAATAATGAATAAAAATTATTCTGGAATATCTTTTAGTGTTGATAAAAACAATAGGAAAACGTTATGTTAATACAGAAAATACAACATACATAGCTTTCATACGCTGCAAATATTCTGATTTTTTGATTCAAGAGATCATGCCTATTACTTTTATTTTTCATTTTAAAGTTAGAGTGTCTATATTCGTTTAAGAGCCAGTGAAGAAAATATTCAAAAGTTACATAATTTTATTATTTGTTCTGCGCTACGAAACAAGTGTTGTCAAAAAGAGTACGTGTTTTACATGTTTACAAAAATAAATCATAAGATAAAGACTACTTTTGGAATTTGGAATATTGTTATGCAATGTCAATGCATGCCTGAAATATTTTAATTTTTAAAATGGAAAATTGTTCCTATATTACTCTTAGACTTTTAAATTAATTACAGTTTAATGTGTTATGCCAATCATATTAATTCCAAAGAAGTCGAAGTAATCAAAACATTCGGGAATTTTTCGTCGCCTTTTTAAAATAAAAATAAAATAACCAAAATATAGCCCACATTAAGCACACGTATTATAACAGCTCTGTTTTTAATTCATTTTAATCGCTTCATTATTGTAATAAGAGTATATAAATATATACTCAAATAAAAATGTATATTGATTAAATTGTTAGTAAATAATTCGTCTGCAAATAATTGAATCAAAAGTGTAATCACTATTATGACTATTTTATGACAGATACAGGATTTTAAAGATACCTTCGTAATACACATACATTTTATACGTGAATTTGACACAGGACCTGCGATTTTGGAATTCTTTGATTGTTGGACGTATCTTATTTAAGATGCATACATTCAATGATTGATTAGTAATTACAACGCTATGAACAAAAATAAATCCTGCAAACCCGAACGAATGAAAGACCAACTGATTGAGATCACTCATAATAGATGTGTAAAGTTGTATCGACACAAATCTATAGAAAATAAATCAGAATGCTAAAAAAATGAATGAAGTATTAGCTGCATAAAAGGCAAGAAAACGCAAGAAAAAGAGAAGAAAACAAAACAGAAAATGACTTACGAAAAGGTAAGTATAAAAGAAAGACACATATAACTCTCCTTAAATACTTAAGTGAAAGAAAAGGCAAGAGAGGAAAGAATCGGCAGATAAAAAGAGAAAAATCTATATAAACTAACCCTGGAATAACCCGTACGAAAAGTAATTTACAGCCTTACCCATTGAAATCATGTTTGGAGCGAGAAACATAAAAATAAAAGAAGTGAAAGTGGGATATGCGAACAACGTCGATGTAAAGATGAAGGTCATTCCCATACAAATCTCCTGGTGTCGTTTATTAGGAAACTAATATGATCGGGGTCGAAAAGTCCCCTACTTTGATCTTGCAATGATTGACATCCCAAATAGAGTTCTCAGTAATACATGACGTAAAAGACCGTATCTTTGAAAAAAAAACGTCCTAGAAAGCGGGAAATCGATATAATCGATAATCATTTCATAATTACACAAAAGATATATCGATATATTTCCACCGGTTTTAATAATGTTTTATTTAACTAAGGTTTTATGGATTAACTTTTTGTATTTCCATTTTTTGCGTGTTATACCGAAATGAATTCATTTTATTGATATTTATTGCATCTCATCTACTGATACACTTTCGCATTCATATTTATCCTCACTGATTTGTTAAAACTATTATAAAAGAACATACAGAATTCAAATCGCTATTTCACACACACATCTATATATGTACATATATATAACTATCTACCTATATATGTTAAACAATAAATGTTTTATGTGGCAACATTCTTTTAACCTGGGATAAAACTCTTAATGACTTGAAAAGCTTTAGCTTGATTTAAAGCACATCATATTGCATACCGTGAAATATAAATTTATTAATTAAGTAAGTTACATAAATATAGTATGCATGTTAATATTTGCAACAACAAGAAAAACACAATCGGCCTATGAGAAGAAACTGTCATATTAACATTCCTTAACTTATTTACTTTTCAAATGAGCCGAACACATATACTTCAGTAATAATTATGTCATTAAATAGTAATGGACTAGATGAAATGACTTATGACAATTAATGTATTGCACAATACAGTAAAAGTATTTAAAGCAGGTGTATAGACATTTATTTTAGGACTAATTTCTTATAATCTTCTATTTTATAAATGACATTTGAAGTAAACGAAAATTAGAGTTCTGTTTAATTAAGTTTAAACACGTTATCTCACACGATTATTGTTATTATATTTTCCTTATATTGTACTATATATATATATATATATATATATATATATATATATATATATATATATATACTGGTTATATTAATTGTATTTCTAGATGTAAATCAAATTACACCCGCGTGATTATTAACGAGTGCTCGTGGGAGGAAAGAGCAGGTACATAGTTTGTATATTATGCAAACTTTATTGATTACATGAGTGAATACATGTTTCGGTGGAGTCCCGATTTAAAGAGACAACCTCGACAGACAAAAGACGGAAAAATATTGAAACGAGAATCACAGGATAGTTCGTTTTGTATATGAAAAAATATCCGGTTGTACGAGGGGCGTACAATAATTAATGCCCTTTACCCACTCCCATTTGTCTGATCTAGCTGAAATTTTGCATGTGCAATAATGTTGGTTACGTGGCAAATTACATCTCTGAACTAATTGTGGTTTCTGTTTTACGGGTGTTCGAACTGAGTCAGGTGTGAAATGGAGCGTGTTGAATTTTGAGCAGTGATCCGATTTTTTTATATTTGAAAGGACGCACACCACACAAGACTTTTGATGAAATGAGAGAAACTCATGGTGATAATGCCCCATCATATGACCTTGTAAAACGCTGGCATCGTGAATTCAAACATGGCCAGAAATCTGTTGAAATAGCTCCCAGACCTGGTCGCCCCCCTCTGCCATTGATGAGGCATCTGTCCGTCAAGTCGAAGCTGCTATTTTGGAAGATCGGCGCATTACTATTCGCCAGATAGCCCAAGATTTCAAGATTAGTACAGGGTCTGTGGAAACTATCATTCATAACCATTTGCATATGCATAAGGTGTCTGCCAGATGGATTCCCAGGTTGATCACACCATTCCAGAAGCGAGAACGCCTCGAGTGATCAAGGATGAATTTGGAGATGTGTCAAGCAGATGGGTCAAAGTTTTTCAAAAGACTGATAACACAGGATGAAACCTGAGTCCATCTCTATGATCCAGAGACCAAATCCCGGTCAATGTAGTGCAAGCACTTGGAATCAACACCTCCAAAGAAGGAAAGGGTGCAGCCCTCCGCTGGCAAGGGCATGCTCACAGTCTTCTGGGACCAGGACGGAGTAGTGATGACAGATTTCCTGGCAAAGGGTACCACAATTACAGGAGCCTATTATGCTTCACTTTTGAGGAAACTAAGGGAAACTATCAAAATCAAGAGACGAGGCAAGACCAGCATAGGTATCCTCCTCCTGCAGGACAACGCTCCGGTCCACAATTCGCTTGTCGCCAGATCGGAAGCACGTGCGGGTGGTTATTAATTCCCCCCCATCTGCCCTACTCTCCTGACATTGCACACTCTTCCCAGCCATGAAGTTGTTTTTGAAAGGAAAGTGTTTCCCAGATGATGCAACCTTGATTTCTAAAGTCACGTCGTGGTTGGAGGACCAGCCTCGGAGTGTTCTACAAAAACGGTCTCGAGAGCTGCATCAAACGATGGGAGAAATGCATAACTCTGGGTGGTTCCTATGTAAAGAAAGACTAATAACTGTGCCAAGTTTCGTTGCTCTACTGCTATGGGTAGTTGGTCAGGGCATTAATTATTCCACACCCCACGTACCTCCCTCTTATTGCTTTCCCCTCCCACCGCTAATCCCTTTTTTCCATACCCACCCCCAAAACATGTACTTTTTACATTCATAACCTATATATCCACCTTTTCTCTTAACTTATTATCAACATCCGGATATTTCCCTTCTAAACCGAACTATTTCAATAGTTTCAATAGTTTACCTTCTTTTGTCTGACGAAGTATAATCCTTTAAATAGAGACTCCAGCCACACCTTTATGCATACACATAACCAATCATGTTTGTATAATAAACATTATTGGTCCATACTCACACACACACACACACACACACACACACATATATATATATATATATACATACTTATGTATATTATATATATATATATATATATATATATATATATATATATATATATATATATATATAGTCATCCACATACACTATGTTTCGCAGCTCATCAGGGCGGCTTGACAGGCAGCTACTTCAAGCCAGGATCGAAATCCGACAGCCGGTACGACTGTCAAGGCTTCTCACAATTACGCTAATCGCTGCTGTGCGAGTTCTGAAGTAAAGATGTATTTACATCGTCCGAAATACCTAAGCTCGATTTGTTTACATAAAGAGCATCGCTAAATACGCTAATGGTAATTCGTGTATATATATATATATATATATATATATATATATATATATATATATATATATATATATATATCAATGTCTCTTTCATGTAAATAAAATCTAAAACTGTAAACTTACAAAGTGTCTTCAGTAAGTTTCCAGAAATTTGTGTATGCCCACTCAGGCTGCTATGCACTTATTTCAACAACTTATAGAAGTCTTCATGGACAACCTTTCGTGTGAGCGTGTCAGCGACCCTCGTGACATCGTCTTCTATATCCTCAATTTTCTCATAACAACAGCCTCCAAGGTTATCCTGGAGCTTAGGTAATAACAAAAATAACACGAAGCAAAGTATGAACTATAGAGATGGTGAGGTACTGCCTTTATGCCTATGTTGGGCAAATCTTTTTTGACAAGGATAGAGTTTTGGACTAGTACATTGTTCTGGTAAAAATGCCATTGACTCAGTTTGAAGAGTGCTGGCCTCTTTCGACTGAATCTCTTCTTGAATGAACTTAAAACATAGTATTTTTCATTAATTGCCTTTCCAGTGGGAAGCCAGTGCAGGTATATCATTCCTGTGTTGTCATAGAAACGGAAGTCATGAGTTATAAAAATAATTAAATTAAGATAATGCAAAACAATAGAAACAAAATACATTTCAGAGAATTAAATGTTGTCTAATACACTAAGAACTGTACAAATTTATTCTGAAAAAAGAAGATAATCGATGTCACTGCCTCCGTTCAGTCTAGAAAGACAAAGGATACCCCCTGTAGAGGAAGTTGCGTGTGTAACTGTGAGGCAAAGGTTGCACAAATCCAACCACACCTCTCCTGAATCGGCTCTGTTTAAATCCAGTGGCAAGGACGCCTGCAAACAATGTCGAGATAAGCGGAGAGTACCTGGAAGTTCCAAATGGTCACCCAATAAGTACTGATCAGGTTCAAAGTTGCTTAGCTTCGGGGACCACCGAAACCGGTGTGTCAACGTGATTATGCCGTATGAAAGTAGATAATCAAATAAGATTTTGCATGTAATAGGTGTAATTTCGGTAATTATTGATTAACAAAAACGTTCTAAATTAGTGAATAAATCTATAAAATATGTATTTATTCATTATTTCACGTTTAAATTATATACTCATCTGAAAATCTTGTTAAAATTAAAACACAGATCATCTCAATTATGTATAGTATACTTCACAAGTTATGTAAGTAATCATTATTATTATTATTATTATTATTATTATTATTATCAAAAGTTGAATAAAAAACGATTGCATAAACAACTACTACTGCTTTAAGTTCCATACTTCATTATGTTATACTTTAGTGAATAATCGAAAACAAATATAATTATCTGAATAAAAGCCTTCAAATGAATTTACTGACTTCTTTTCAAAATGTTTTAATTTTAGATATATTTCTGTGGGAATATAACTGTTGGAAAATGATCTAAAATGCATTCAAAATCAATAAATTTCAATAAAATACATAACGCTACTCTTAACGAAAACATGAATAAATTACAATTTAAGCAAGAAACAAAAAAACAACTGGAATTAATGTGTTGTTTTAGCGATTTTAATCGCATACAGAATATCAATATATCAACACTTTCCAAAATCTCTCGTTTATTCTCCGTAATATCTGTAGTTTTAAAACCGTCGATAACTAGATTAAATATATATACTTAATGATGTAACGATGCCAGTATATTCATTCAATGAATCCTTACAAAAAATGTATATCTTTTCGGATACATGTATGTAATACGTAGGAGAAAATACCAAAATGCATAGAGACTTAATTTATGATTTTATGTGTCTAATATTCTTGGATATTGTCGACATGCGGTTACCAAATGTTTACCGCGTAGGGAACTTAACGCGAAAGAAATTTACAGAGCATGATGTAAAGTTTACTCAAAATTCGAGTTACCATCTGGGTTGATATTAGTCCTTGTCGTCTCTGGATGAAACAGATTCTATTTAAATAAAGTTTTGTAATTAAACATATTACAGTGTTCACATGGTGAGTGACCGTATTCTTACAGAACTTATTTCTACTTACTTTCCCATAATTTGATCGTTTTTTTTAATTGTTCTACATGAAGTAGAATGTTATTTACACAGTATTAAAAAAGCATGAGCCAATTAAAACCCTGGTAAGGCCTAGTATATTTAGTTAAAGTAATAGTAATTATGAGACATTACGCACTGAATACAGATAAAACTTAACCTTATACCAGGTTTAGTAACAAGTTATACAACACATACTATAGGTCTTTACTACAAGAGCTTAAAAGATAAGTATGATATGGGTAAAAGCTTATAAAGCAGTCATAATCGTGTAACATGAGCAAGTAAAATCAATCTTACAAGACTTTAGAGACACAAAGATGTATTAGTGATCTGCAAACAGATGTATTAAAATCAACGCATTTTTCTTGAATTCACAAGTTATGATCTATTATCATTATATTATTACGCTTATCGCTCCGTCCGTTATCATGTGGTGCATACCTATAAAAAGGAAAGTGGAATATTCGAAAATTAGAATATTCCAAAAAAACCTTTTCCCCCTAAAAAAAAAAAATAGTGTCGCTGTGGGGCAAAGCTAATTAAAATGATTTGTCTTTCTTGGCCTTTTGGCTAAGATCAAAGTGCAGTATCTGTTCTTCAGGTGCTACATTTCAATTTCTTCTCTCTCTCTGTGGAAGAGAAATCCTTTAGGATTAAGACAATTTTTTCTCCATGTTAAAAAAAAAACGACCCTGGTGTCTAAATCTGTCCCGTGGGGAGGCATTGTGAATAGGTACTATGTTTAATGTAACAAAGTTTTAATATTAAAAAAGTAAGTGAAAAAAGTAATTTCTGATTTAATTATAAAATGCCCTGGAAATGGCACTTCTGATTTATTATAAAATGCCCTGGAAAATGTCTGTTCTGATTATTTTTTTTTGTTTACTTGCCTCCCCACAAGGGCGGAATTGGACATGAGGTCGGTTAAAAATTTAGGGAGAAACCGGCTCCCCAAAAGGGTCTCTCTGGTCAATAACAAAAATAAGAATTGTATCAGTAATGAAGGATTTCTCCTCCATTGACCAAGACCAAAAAATGGGGTGGATTTAAGCCAGTGGAATGCTGAAACTGATAGTACACTCAGACATTCATGTTGAAGCAATGGTTACCTAATCTCTAACAGTGTTAATGTTTTTATGTATTACTTTCGAAAAGCGGCTGAAACAGTTTATGATTTAAACATTACTTTATTTCAAGTATATTTTAAGCAGTGGGTTACAGGATGTGAAGTCCGTCCCGAAAATTACTCAAACCATTTACGATTGAAACATTAAATTATTTCATGGATATTCTTAACAGTGGGGTAGGGGATATTAAATCAGTCCCGAAAATGGGTGAACCAGTTTACGTATTACACATCGCTTTATTTAATGTATATTTTTAACATTGGGGTGGGAAATATGAAGTCGGATCCGGAAATGGCTGCAACCGTTTACGTCTTAGACATTACTTTATTTAATGTATATTTTTAACAGTAGGATGGGAGATAAGAAGTCGGTCTCGGAAATGTCTGAAAAAGTTTACGATTTATACATTACTTTATTTCATGAATATTTTTAACAGTGAGGTGGGGATTATAAGTCAGTTCCAGAAATGGCTGGAACAGTTTACTATTGGAGACATTATTTCATGTATATTTTTAGCAGTGGGTTAAGGGATATCAACTCAGTCCCGGAAATGGCTGAAACAGTTTACTATTTAGACATTACATTATTTCACGTATATTTTTAACAGTGGGTTGGGGATATAAAGTCATTCACGGAAATGGCTGAAAAAGTTTACCATGTTGGCATTACATTATTTCATGTATATTTTAAGCAGTGTGTTGGTGATATAAAGTCGGTACCGGAAATGTCTGAAACAGTTTACTATTTAGACATTACTTTATTTCAGGTATATTTTTAGCAACGGGTTTGGGATATAAAGTCGGTCACGGAAATAGCTGAAACAGTTTACTATTTGGACATTACATTATTTCATGTATATTTTTAGTAGTGTGTTTGGGATATAAAGTCGGTCCGGAAATGGCTGAAACAGTTTACTATTTCGACATTGCATTATATCATGTATATTTTTAGTAGTGTGTTTGGGATATAAAGTCGGTCCGGAAGTGGCTGAAACAGTTTACTATTTCGACATTACATTATTTCATGTATATTTTTAGCAGTGTGTTTGGGATATAAAGTCAGTCCCGGGAATGGCTGAAACAGTTTACTATTTCGACATTGCATTATTTCATGTATATTTTTAGTAGTGGGTTTGGGATATAAAGTCAGTCCCGGAAATATCGGAAACAGTTTACGATTAAAACATTACTTTATTTAATGTATATTTTCAACAGTGTGATGTCGGACATGGAATCAGTCCAGGGATTGAATGAGATGTGCAAATATATACTATCAGAGAGCGTCGCCCAGTATTGAATGAGATTGGTGGAAAACATATAGTAGCAAAATGTCCAGCGTCGCCCGGGATCGAATGAGATAGGTGAACGATATATATTAGCAGAATATGTGGCGTCACCTGGGATTTGATAAGATAGGTGAAACATATATACTATGAGAATACCCATAATTTATTTATTTGTTTGTAATGAAATAATCAGTCAAGGCAATATATCGAAGTTATACTTTTAATTAAGGGGAGCAACATAGTGGGTTAAAGTTATGTGGAAACTAGTAGCATATCCAAGAATTATGAAAAATGATGAAATGTGAGTTACTAGATTGGTGTGTGTGTGTAATGATATAATAATCCCAGACAATATGTCAAATATATTATATAAGTAGGAGGGAGAGGCATAATGTGGGTTTTTAATTATAAAAATTATTGCCGGAATTAGTAACATATCCAGGATTATGAACAACAATTAAATGCGAGTTAATCGAGTGTGTGTTTATAATAAAATAATCAGCCCAGTAATATACCAAAGTAATTATGTAAGTAAGAGAGGGGGATAAGGATGGTTTAAATTATGAAAAATAATTGCCAAAATTAGTAGCATATCCAAGAATTATGAAAAATGATAATAGGTTATTTAATGCATTAGTGCGTTTGCAATGAAATAATCAGACCAGACAATATATCAAACGTATTATTTTAGTAAGTGGGGCGATGATGTGAGTTAAGATTATGAAAAATGATTGTCGACATAAGTAACATCTCCAATAATTATGAAAAATGACGAAATGTGAGTATATTGATTAGTGTGTTTGAAATGAAAATATCATCCCAGATAATATATCAAATAATTATATTTGTTGTGGCTGGTTGATAATGTTGATTAAAAATATTAAAAATAATTGTCGAAATGTGTAACATATCAAAGAATTAAGAAAAATAATGAAGTGTCAGTTAATTGATAGTTATGTTTTTTATGAAATAATCAGCCCAGAAACTATATGACAGTATTTTTTTAGTAAGAGAGGGCGAGGAGGACGGTTTCAGTTATAAAAAATATTTTCGAAATTAGTAAGATATTCAATAATTACGAAAAATTACGAAATGTGATTTAATTTATTGGTGTGTTTATAATAAAATTATCAGCCTAGACAATATATTCAAGTTATTATATAAGTAAAGGGGAAGAATATAAGGAGGGATTAAATTATGAAAAATTAATGTCGAAATTAGTAACATATCCAAAAATTACGAGAAATGATGAAATATTAGTTAATTGATTTGTGTGTTTGTAAGGAAATAATCAGCCTAGACAATATATCACAGTTATTATTTAGTAAAGAGGGATTGGCGAAAATATGGGTTAAAATTATGAAAAATGATTGTCGAAATAAGTAACATATCCAAGAATTGTGAAAAATGATTAAATGTGTTTTCATGCATTAGTGTGTTTGTAATAAAATAATAAGTCCAGACAATATTTCAAAGTTATTTTCTTATTAAGAGAGGGCGATAATGTGGGTATAAATTATGGAAAATGATTGTCGGAATTAGTAACATACCTAAGAATTATGAAAAATGATGAAATGGAGGTTAATTGATTAGTATGTGTGTAATGAAATAATCACCCCAGCAAACGTATCAACGTTATTATTTTAGCAATGTTGGGCGACAACGTTGGTTTAAATTATAAAAAATATTGTCGAAATTAGTAACATATCCAAGAATTACGAAAAATGATGAAATGTAAGTTGATTGATGTATGTGTTTGTAATGAAATAATCAGCCTCGAAAATATATCAAAGTTATTATTTTAGTAAGGTGTGCGATATGGTGAGTTTAAACGATGAAAAATTATTGTCAAAATTAGTACTATATCCAAGAATTATTAAAAACAAAAATGATGAAATGTGAGTTTATTAATTGTTGTGTTTTTTGTATGAAATAATCAACCGATAAAATAAGATAATCAGCCGATACAATACATCAAATTTACTAGAGGCGATAATGTGGGTTGAAATTATGCAAAATTATTGTCGAAGATAGTAACATATTCAATAATTATGAAAAATGATAAAATGTGAGTTAATTGACCAGTGCGTTTGTAATGAAATAATCAGCCCATGAAATATAACCAAGTTATTATTTTAGTAAGGAGGCAGTACAGTTTTAATTTAAAAAAAATAGAATATGATTGTGACTTCATTCATGCTGAATAGAACGCTCACAGCAACAATATATCGCATTGGAAAAATATTGCTGTGGAATTTCCACAGGTCCCGCTAGTCATTATATTATTACGCTTATCGCTCCGTCTGTTATCATGTTGTGCCTCACTAAAAATGAAAAGTGGAATATTCCAAATAAAAATTGGTGTCGCTGTTGAGGCAAAGCTAATAAAAATGATGTGTCTTTCTTGGCGTCTTGGTTGAGGTCAAAGTGTAGTATCAGTTCTTCAGATGCTACATTTCAGTTTCTTCTCTCTTAGTGAAGGAGAACTCCTTTGCGACTAAGATATTTTTTCTCCACGTTAAATACCACACTGGTGTCTAAATCTGTGCCGTAGGGAGGCATTGTGAATAGGTACTACATTTAATGTAACACAGTTTTTATATTACAGAAATAACTGGGAAAAGTAATTTCTGGTTTAGTTACAAAATGCCCTGGAAATGCCGATTCTGATTAATTATAAAATGCACTGGAAATGTCTCTTCTGATTAATTATGAGATGCCCTGGAAAATGACACTTCTGATTATGTTTTTGTTTACTTTCTTCCCCACAAAAGGAGTTGGACATGAAGTCGGTTAAAATTTTTGGGCAAACCAGCTCCTCAAAAGGCATACTCTGATCAATAACAAACATAAAAATTGTATCAATAATGAAAGATTTTTTCTCCAATAACCAAGACCAAAAAAGGGGGGATTTAAGTGACTGGAATGCTGAAACTGTTACTACACTCAGAAATTCATTTGAAGTAATGGTGCCCAATCACTAACCCTGTTAATGTTTTTATGTATTAATTTCGAAAAGCTGCTGAAACAGTTTATGATTTAAACATTACTTTATTTATTTCTAGTATATTTTAAACAGTGGGGTGGGGGATATAAAGTCAGTGCCGGAAATTATTTAAACCGTTTACAATTTAAACATTACTTTATTTAATATATATTTTTAACAGCGGGGTAGGGGATAGAAAATCAGTCCCGGAAATGGGTGAAACCGTTTACACATTAAACATAACTTTATTTAATGTATATTTTTAACAGTCGGGTTGGGAATATGAAGTCGGTCCCGGAAATTAGTAACATATCCCAAAATTATGAAAAATGATAATATATGATTTAATGAATTAGTGTGTTTGTAATGAAATAATCAGACCAGCCAATATATCAAAGTTAGTCATTTAGTAAGGGGGCGATGATGTGGGTTTAAATGATGAAAAATGATTGTCGAAATTAGTAACATATCCAAGAATTATGAAAAATGACGAAATGTGAGTTAATTGATTAGTGTGTTTCAAATGAAATAATCAGCCCAGAAAACATACGAAAGTTTTTATTTTAGTAGTCTGGGTTTATTAATTTGAGCAAAAAGTATAAAAAGTGATTGTCGAAATTAGTATCATATCCGAGACTCATGAAAAATTATGAAATGTAAATTAATAAACAGTTGTGCTTTTTATGAAATAATTGGCCCAGCAATATATCAAAGTTATATTTTCGTAAGAGAGGGTGATGAGGATGGTTTACATTATAAAACGTATTGCTGAAATTAGTAAGATATCCAAAAATAACGAAAAATGATGAAATGTGAGTTAATTGATGTGTGTTTATAATAAAATAATCAGCCCAGACAATACATCACTATTATTATTCAAGTAAGGGAAAGGCAATGAGGAGGGCTAAAATTAAGAAAAAAAATTGTCGAAATTAGTAGCATATCAAAGAATTACGAAAGATGATGAAATGTTAGTTGATTGATTGGTGTGATTGTAATGGAGTAATCATCCCAGATAATATACAAAAGTTATTATTTTAGTAAGAGAAGTTGATAGAGATGGTTTTAATTACAAAAAAATATGGTCGAAACTAGTAGCACATCAACGAATTATGAAAAATGATGAAAAGCGAGTTTATTGATTGATGTGTTTATAAAAAAATAATCAGTCAAGACAATATATCAAAGATATTATGTTAGTAAGAGAGGACGATAAGAATGGTTTTAATTATGAAAAATGATTGTCGAAATTAGTAACATCTCCAAGAATTATGGAAGATGATAATATGTGAGTTTATGCAATAATGAGTGTGCAATGAAATAACCAGACGAGACAATATATAAAAGTTATTATTTCAGAACGGGGGAGAGGATATGCCGTCGGGTTAAATGATAAAAAGTGATTGTCGAAATTAGTAACATATCCAAGAATTATGAAAAATGATTAAATGTGAGTTTATTGATTACTCTGCTGTAATGAAAAAATCAACTCATACAGTATATCAAAGTTATTATATAAGTAAAGGATAAGAATATAAGGAGGGATTAAATTATGAAAAATTATGGTCGAAATTAGTAACATAACAAAGAATTACGAAAAAATGATGAAATATTAGTTAATTGATTGGTGTGTTTGAAATAAAATAATCAGCATTGACAATAAATCAAAGTTATTATTTATTAAAGAGGGAGGTGAGAAAATATGGATTAAAATTATGAAAAATGATTGTCGAAATTAGTAGCATATCCAAGAATTAAGAAAAAATGATGAAATGTGATTTCATGCATTAGTGTGTTTGTAATGAAATAATAAGCCCAGGCAATATATAAAAGTTACTATTTTATTAAGGAGGAGGTATAATGTAGGTACAAATTATGACAAATGATTGCCGAAATTAGTAACATATCCAAGAATTATGAAACATGATGAAATAGAGGTTAATTGATTTGTTTGTTTGAAATGAAATAAGCATCCCAGCAAATATATCGAAGTTATTTTAGTAAGATGGAGAGATAATGTTGCTTAAAAATATTAAAAAATATATAGTCGAAATTAGTAACATATCCAGGAATGAAAAATGATGAAATGTGAATTAATTGATGTGTGTGTTTGTAATGAAATAATCAGCCTATAGAATATATCAAAGTTATTATTTTAGTAAGGTGTGCGAAACGGTAAGTTACACATGATGAACAATAATTGACATAATGAGTACCATATCCAAGAATTTATTACATATGAAAAATTCCGCTGTGGAATTCCCGCATGTCCCGCCAGTTATTATTATTATTATTATTATTATTATTATTATTATTATTATTATTATCATTATTATCATTATTATTATTATTATTATTATTATTATTGTTAATCTTATCTTTCATCGAGTGTTTCGTTTGCTCTGCTTTTCCTATAAACTTATGGAATCAGGTTCTTACAGTAGATAATATTACGCGAAGTAATGTTAATAGACGTACATTAAAAAATGTAAAAAAGAACGTGGCACACTGATTGTCAATTCGCACAATATCACACAAAATAGCTTCATCCTAAAATCCTAAACCAAATAAAATATGTCGAAAGTCATCGTTGCAATAAAACACACGTGTCCTATATATTTCTTACGTACAGTGACAGTTAATTACAAACTGCATTCATCTCAACCTATGTAAACATATTCAAATATGTATCTCATTTACAGAATGCATTAAGGCATTACTGCGAGTAATGAATTGATGCAAAACCTCGCTAATAAATTTCAACGCATCATTGAGAAGCAAGTCGAAAGAATGTTTTTAATTAACATTAAAAACCGAATCTACATATATAAACGATCTCTTTGATCCTATAACGTCTCTGAAAACCAACTCTATTTCTCTCTTTGTATTGTCACTATGGCAATAGAGATAATTAGAAGGTATTAATAATTAATGACTCTAAAACGCATTTCCGATCTCGATTCATTATCAACGAGTGAATTGCCTGGAAATGACAGGCATATGTAATCATGAATCTTGACAAAAGAATTCGCACCTAATTGATCGATTTATTTAGAATATTACTAGTGTCATTTTACATATTATAAAGACACTCAAGGTAACAGTAGTTTCTTTACCCTGTATACATAATATATGGATGAGTTGCTGTCATATAAAATTAATGCCACGATTTTAATAATATATACTTTTTTAAATAATTATAAAACAACGATTTTTTATTTAAGTATTTATTCGGATACTAATTTAATAATCGGTGCATGAGTTTACGAAAATGTCAATAATAAAAAGAGTTTATTTTTTGAAAGGCCGTTTGCATTATATTAACGGTAAAATGACAGACAGAAATAGAAAATAACATTAAAAAACATTACACGATACATAGATTAAATAAGTTATGTTTGGAAACACTTTAGCAAGAGTTAAACACATATTTACTTTTCGGAAAGGAAACACAAATAGAGCTGAAAATCCTTAATACGCGGAGTTTTGAAGAAATTATTTCCTTCTCGTAAGATGGGAGTAGTTTGCAAAATGCATAAAAAAATTTTGTCTATAAATTAATAAAAACACTAAGTATGAAAAGGATCATACCAGCGTTAAATTGAAATGTAGAGTAATGAAACAGATGGAGTGAGGTAAAAAGAAAAAAATGGGTTCACGTGAAAGTGTGTTTTCATGGTTGTTTAGTCAGGTGATTTTTTTATATATACATACATATACATATATATATATATATATATAGTTATAAATAGTCGTCATATTTTATAACTAACTAACTGTACCTAAGTATTGAGCACTTTTGAAGTAAATACTAAAAGTTTACGCATGAATTTATATTTTCGTATATTAATTAATTTTATGTGAGTAAATAAAGTAGTTATATATATATATATATATATATATATATATATATATATATATAAAACTACTTTTCCTCCTCTGATTTTGATTTTGACCTTAATAGGATTAAACATCAAGTCATTTCATGCAAATGTAATATGCACAAACTGCAGCACAATACCTTAGGTGTGTTATAGGCATATTACGTCTCCACCTTCTGGATAATCGTAGATTCCTATATTTTTCTGCTGAGAGTTCCCTGCAAAAATCGGTTAAAATCAATGGAAGTAGTAAAACATTTTCTCTCTAATTAATTACTCTTTCCCCGTCACCACTTTACACCGTTGCCTGATCGTTCACAAGGGGCACTTACGAACGAACGCCGGTTTCGGTTTTCTGTATTTTGTAATTGCTTAAAAAACTGGAATGGAATTTCACCGTGCCTTTCCGTTCTATGCTTCCGGAATTTAACGATAGCAACATTCACACAAACATTAATTCTTATCCTGCGCTTACTTTTACGTTGCTTAATTACAATTTTCCCAACATTTATACACTAAAAACAAGGGATCTTTCCATTTTTTAATAAAAAACATATAATACATCATTTCCGTTTCATTTCGTTTGGTAGTTGCTTAAAAACAGGAATGGAATTTTAACGTTCTTTTTAGTTCTATGAATTCTACTAGGTGAAACGAAACGCAGACTTAACGGAAACGAGGGGTTATTCATGCCATTTTTTTTTTGTTTTTCACTCTTCGTTGTGTTTAATCGGTTTTGTTTTTCTAACCAGGTTATTCATTTTCCGGCTTATTTTTCCTTTTTGTGTTTCCGATTTTTAAAAAAGTTTTACGTTGGTTTGCTGTTTTTTTGTTTTCCCGATTTTTTTAAGAAGTTTAACTTGTTTATGTATATATATATATATATATATATATATATATATATATATATATATATAGTCTTTGAACTTTTTAACCTTTAAATCTATACCAAAAAAAATTATCATTCGTTAGAAAACCATCTAGTCAGTAAGTCATTTAATCACCTGCAATCACTGCATCAACTCGCTCTCGAATTTACTATAATACCAATATTTTATTTTTCAAGGGATCATCAGTTGTTTACCATGAAACACTGTTAGGGATTTAAAAACAAAACAGTATACTACATCATGGCTCCCCAGCAGTGTTGATCAAACACCACCACCCTTAATCTTAGGAAAAAGACATGTTACAAATATTTGATCCAATTTCCTATTCTTAATTGCAATTACTAACATTTTCATAGTATAAAAATGAATTTCTTACCTGTGTGATTCATCAATTTCCACATTTAAAATGGATACATTTTTTAATTTTTTAATTTATCAGTCTTGTATTTATAAGATTAGCATCAATCCATTTAACTACTTATCACCCCTGCTATGATTAGTATTTAGTATATTTACATTCTCATTTAAAATTAGATATATAAATGTTAAAAATATTCTTACATATATTCATTTTTGTATTTATTTATTTATTTATTTTTTAATATAAATTTATTATATGTAATTATAAATACATTTTATATATTGCTAATATAGTTTTGGATTTCCTTTATTAATATAGCCTGGTTTATCTTAAACGATTCAAAAGCATCAGGATAACGAACAAATGCTTTATTTAACTGTTTAAATATTTTATTTTTATCCCCACCTTGTTTTATCATCCTTATTACTAAACTAGAAACTGGTGGTATAAAGTCTGTTAGTTTTAAAGTAACGCGAGCTATTGTCAAAAACTCTGACATAATGGTTCCATAAAACATAAAAGCAGGGCAGGTGCTATCTTTATGGGGCCTGCGTACTATTTTAAAGGGGAAAGCGTTTCTTTTATCAAATATTTTATAAAGAAAAATCCTATCCTCAATTTTATATCTAAATCCAGAAATGTAGCCTGTTGTCGTCTAAGTTCACAATTCAATTTTAATTCCTTTGGATATATAAGGTGTTTTTTTTCGAATTCATCATTATCGTTTATACATACAAAGCCATCTATAAATCTCCTACATCCATGAAAGTTATATGTTTTAGATATATCTGTTTTTAATAGCGATGACATATATATATATATATATATATATATATATATATATATATATATATATATATATATATATATATATAGTCGAATCTATGTAAATATAAATTTGCCCAAAATGGTGCAGGATCCAATCCCATTGGGATACCTATCGTTTGGAGTAATATTTTATTTCCTATTTGAAAATAGCATACTTTAATAAGATGACTTACAAGTATTTTAAATATATATATATATATATATATATATATATATATATATGAGAGAGAGAGATAGAGAGAGGCAGAGTTAGATAAGGGAGAGAAAAAGCTAGAAAATCAGAAGTTAAATTAAGAGGATATTTTAAATATAACTGTATGAACTATGGCCGAAATATCGTTATTTTCTCTTTTGGCAATTTTAAAGCACATGATTGTAATCGTAACTTTAGCTAAAATAAATATTCGTTATAACATTCTTTTTAACACCTTCAATTTAATAATGTCGTAAAGCAAATACACTGAACTACCAAAATTTATTTAGGTTAAATAAAAACATATACTCTAATGTAATATTTATAATTTTACACTATTAAAGCATCGACATATAAAAAGAATCGTGTAATACTCATTTGATACTTTAAATGTATATGAAACATCCAATAACTGAGTTTCAGTAAAATTTACATTTTTATGACAAGAGTTGCCATAATTATTGATAAAATTATATTATTGATATTGTTAATATAAAAAGAAAATATTAAAGATGTATGATGTCTAAAAAGCTTATCATGATGGACGCTAAAAACCAATAAATTACACTACTTGTCATTTTAATAATATTTCAGTAATTATTATAAAAAATTACAGAGATGAAAATAATATTATTCTTATCCAAAGATCTTGAAATACTTCTTATAGTGCATTAATTTATGTTTTACTACTAAAAATATCTAGTTTATTTAGAATTATTTTTAATTAGAATAATCCCATATAACGATACAATGCTGTAAACATTTATAATTACGTTAAACAACAAGTTCGTGCTTTTTCATATATTGTCATATATCCAACATATGAGGGAATGCTGGACGAATGATATTACGTATACGGAATTGAAATGTGTATATTTCATTATTAAATATCTCAAACATTAAGAGTGTGTTTATTATTTAACGTATTTCTAATCATTATAAGCGATTACATAACTTATCCTATCAGATTATTCTCTCAGCACCAGGCATTTCTCTGGATTTAGGTTTTTGTATCTAGATGATTGGTCTAATATAAATACGTTTATCAAAAACGTAAACGTAATTTGACAGGAAAACATATAAACTGTAACCTGTATATATATATATATATATATATATATATATATATATATATATATATGTATATATGTATATATATATAATTAAATGGGGAAAAGTGTATTTTAATGTGATAGTAAAATTGCTAATGCTAATAAATACAAGAAAAAACAGTGCTCGTTGTAATGCAGATATATAATAAACCCAATAGGCATATATCCTAGAGCTATTTTAATGTTTAGTAAGATGATTGATAAGTTATAATTAAAATAAAAATTGCAAGTTATAATTTAAATAAAAAAATAAAAATATGTTTATAAGAAGGAACACAACAAAACCAATAAATTGTACAAAAAAAAACTTTAAAAGAACAAGGACATTGAGAAACTTGAAAACGACTTGATTACCCTGATTAAAAATATTAAATAAAAAAAAATTCCATCTAACCCTTTAAAAATAAATTAATTTTCGGAATCTATTTCAAAAAGCCACCAAAATAAACTGATAATCACGGCAGATAAAACTAATTTTACACAATGAATTATATGCAGTATAAACATCTAATATATAAAGAACTTAATAAAAACTACAAAACAATAAATAAGTCAGCATTAAATAGAACAAATAATGAAGTAAAAAATATTTGAACTAAATTTTAAATAGATAAATACACAGAAATAACAGTACCGGGTATCCCGAGATTTGCTTTAAAGGATCACAAACAAGACTTTAATATAAGACTCATCTGCCATCAAAATCAGATACAGGATTAGTTAGTAAAACATGCTAGATAGCATTATCCCCAAAATTAAATCATTAATAAAATACCCGCTATGCCAATCTTCCACCCAGGCAATCGATCGGTTTACTAACATTCAAAATAAAAATATTCTTAAATTGCTTTCTTTTTACATTGAATCATATTACCATCAATATCGTCAATTCTACTAAAGAAAAATAACTAATATAACGCAGGATGAAATTAAAGTAATACTTTTAGCTAGAGAATCTTTAATAACCTTTGGTAACAAGTATTGGACCAGAAAAAATACCCCTCACCATTTACACATTTTAATGAGCTCGAGGACTCAGCTCATGTTACGGATTTGGTCGGCCTGTTCCTTTTAGATGAAATTCATTATATACTCCATGAACAATTCTAATTAGAAGGGGGCATATACAGAGATGATGCACTATTCTCCACAAATATGAATTACGAAAAAGCAATTAAATCCTTGCATGAATTATTTAAAAATTATGGACTTACTATAAAAATTGACCCTAATAAAAAAATAGTTAATTTGTTAGACATAACTTTAAATCTTGAAAACTCTACTTTTGAACCCTATCACAAACCTAACCAATCTGTATTATTTGCCTATAATGTATCAAACCACCTTACGTCAATATTGAAATCAATAGTTACCAATGTCTCTTTAGGAATTTCTAGAATATCTTTTTACATATCTATATTTTACCAAAATGAAAAATATTACAATGAAGCCCTTAAAAACTCAGGATACAAATCACAAATCAAAATGATAAAAAACAAAAACTGCATTGAAAACTATACCACACATACTAAAGCATAATAACCTAAAATATGGCCATGCTATCCCCCATACGAATGACAAAAAATGACCAAAATACAATACAAAACCAAATTAAACCACAAGTATTAGCAACTAAAACAAATAAACAACAAACCAAAGTTCGTAAGCGTAAAAATCGACAAAGGGAGATCCTATGGTTCAACCCTCCAGATTCCGCAAATCTTGAGACGAACATAGCCAGGGAATTCTTTAAAATATTAAAACAAAACTGTACATCTCCCCATAGATACAATAAAATCTTTAATAAAAACACGATCAAAGTGTCTTACTCAACTATGCCAACCCTTCATCAAAAAATAATTAGTTGTAATAATAAACAATTAATAAGATACAAAATACAAATACAAAAACTATAGCAAGCTGTAAGTGTAGAAGAAAAATAGATGCCTCCTACAACGTAACTGCAAAATAAAAAAATGTGATTTATAGCTACACAGTATCACAAACTCTAAATTTAAATGATGTTAATAACAACCATAGCGTGAACACATGATTATTCAATAACTGTACCCCCTACCAATCAAATACAAACAAAGCAACGACTCCCCTAATATACCTGATAACAAGTGCATTAAACAAAACGCAATCTAATTCGGTTCCTTGACTGATGTAACATATGATTTCAACCCACAAACCCTCTTTTAAAAATCCCTTCCTGGTGAACCAAACCCCTCTATCTAAACATATTTGCCGACTCAAGGATAAGAATACTCCCTTCAATTCGAAATGGAAAATGATAGGATCATATAAAGCATATATGCCGGAGGACAGATTATGTGCACTTTGTAGATATGAAGCCCTTAAGATTTTAAAATATAATGATATCAAAAATTAAACTATTCTCCTAAATTCAAAAGACGAATTTTTCTCTGGATGCATTCATAAACGCTGGTTTAGATTTAACAAATATAAACCACTATAAGTCATTAAAATGGTCTTATTAATAATCCATCTTAGAATTTGTAATTTTTAAATTAATAATTTTATTAATAAAATTTAGATCATCATTATTATTATAAGTATTTTATCTGATATATTTACCATTATTTTCTATCTTATTTAAATATCTATCTATATTTAACTTTTGCATGTTACTATTTTTATTAAGCTCCATAAAAAATTAAAACATTATAATTACTTTTATTTAATTACAAATAATAAGATTCTGTTATCTTATATAAGGACGCATAAAGGCTGATTATCTCCCTTTGATCATTTTCATAGCCAAATACTATTATCTCCCTTTTTTTTTAAATATATTATTTAACTTATAAATTAGGTGTTACTAATGAATTCTAGCCGATAACGCCATTCCATTGGTGTTCACTTTGACAATTCAACATTTCAAGCATTTATAAGCTCATTTAACATCCAAATGAAGGTGTTGACGATAATAATTACGAATTTCAAACGGCGAACCATTATAAGGTAAAATATATATATATCTTTATTTAATTTTCTTTAAAACATCTTATTATAATTTTATATTTAAACTTAATTCAGCTTTATAATTTCATTCTAATTTGTTATTCTCAACTTATCTTACTTTGTTTATCAACATCAATATGTAACTATTTTCCTTCATATTTGAATATTTTCCAGATATATCTGCCTTACATAAAAATGGTTATTTCGGTACCTTTAAAAAACGCAACATATGTTTTGTTCATGAGGAGACTCTGTTTCAAAAAAATATATGTTATAATTATTCTCCATGACTTAATGTCTATCTACAATAAAAACATCGTTTCCGAAACGATCGTACAATTTATTGGCTTTGTTGTTTTCCTTCTTATGAAAAAGATTTTTTAATTTTAATTATAAATTATCAATCATCTTACTTTATATATATATATATATATATATATATATATATATATATATATATATATATATATATATATATATATATATATATGTATGTAATCGCTATAAATAAATATTTTGTTTCGGAGAATGTACATAAACCAATGTCCAGAATCAAATGTTTCGAATTGCTATCATCTTTTTACATCTTATTTAAAATTGCCGCAGCTTACATTTTTTTATTGTTTTCTTGTCTATTAATGATCGCATGTGATATTGACTATTGGTGTTTTAACTATACTTACACTTATTTAATTCTTCTTCAGGTGACTCTTGGCAATCTCATTCTTGTATCTTATGGCTGAAACGCCCTCGCTGCTGTCTTGCCGAAGAAAACCCGCAAAACATACTCATTACAGTATTACAGATACTAAAAGCTTCGTATTTTGGTAGCCAGAGCTTATTCCACCCCCTCTGTCATGCTGCTCATTAAATCTATGCATTAAAGTATCGTTTAGGATACCCTATCTTTTTAAAGACTATTTTAGTATCACTGATAGGACTTCATTTTGTCGCGCACCAGAAAATGCCTCCGATTATGTGGCCTCATTTAATAAGAGTTGTTTTCAACATTCTTAACGTTTCAGGTGAGTGCAGTTGCACAGCTAAACCGTCACTTATCTCCGCGACTTTATAACCTAACTTAGAAATTCGTTCATTCTCTTTGCTATCCACGAGTACATCTTGATTCTGCTTAAAGCTCAATCGACGTCGGAAGAATCTGTAGACTCGCCGTATTAGACTGCTATTTTGGCAAGCAGATCTTTACTAATACAATTTGAATGATCGTCAAGATATTCTTCAGTCCATTCGGATACTAGACCGTTTGAATAGTCGTATGCCATGATATCTAGTCCTGAGCATGTTTATTCGTAGACCTGTTCTTTCTTTTTATTAGCTGATTGCTTTAGCGGATAGCTTTATCAAAGCTGACAGCCATAGCGGATACTTTCCCAGTATATATTGGGGTCTCTGATCAACCTGTAAGGACTCCGTTGCGCAGGATTGAATTTGTGCAAGTCATTTGAGTCGGAAGTGACGTAGGTTTAAATTAGGCTAGACAATCGAAAGGAGAGGATGATTTCCAAACATATCAGCGAAAAAAGTGAACCCCCGCTATAGAAAGTGGTGAAGAAATGAATGTGTTTAGCCTATTTGTCGTATGAAAGGTGGAAATTCAAAACGATACTAATCTTTTAAAAATCCGTCGCCTCTGTCAAAAGTTTTAGGCAGACATGCAAGCATACAAACATATATTTATATATTGGTAACTAAACATTTTCGACCCAAACAGATTAAAAAGTTTGCCCTATCTCTGAATACCTTTATGTAAAATTTCAAATTTTTAAACCAGAAATTGTCTGAATAATTTGGTAGAGACCCCAGAGGGTATTTTTAAAAAAACTTTCACCCTATTATGACCCTTTAACATATATCATTTTGGGTTCAAACTAAGTTATTACGTTAGATCCATGTCCAAGGAACCTATATCTAAAATTTCAAGTGTTCAGACCCAAAAATGTAGGAGGCGTTTGGTAGCGTTCTCAAAGAATTTTGGGTCTAAACACTTGACATTTTAGATATAGGTTTCCCGGACATTGATCTAACTTCATAACCTGATTTGAGCCCAAAACAATAAATGTTGAAGGGTCATAATAGGTGTCAAATTTTTTATAAAAATTGATCTCTGGGGTCTCTACCAAATTACTCATTTCAAATTTTACATAAAGGGTATTAAGAGATAGGGCAAGATTTTTAATCGGTTTGGTCGAATATTTGAGCTACCAATATATAAATATATGTATGTGTGTTTGCATGTCTGCCTAAAACTTTTGACAGAGGCGACGGGTTTTCACAGGATCAATATATTTTGAGACTCGACTATTTAGACGACAAATACCGAAAAAATGGCTAAAAACATTAATTTCTTCACCTTCAACTGGACACTTTTCAACAGGGAGGGGTCGCCTTTTTCGCCTATATTTTCGAAAGTCATCCCCTTTTTTCGATTGTCTAGCCTTATTTTAAACCTAAGTCACTTCCGGCTTGGAGGTGGTCGTGACAGCAAAGAAGTCACGTTTTTCTCCGTTCTTTTCCTCCTTCGCGGTGCCTTCCTACTACCACTTTTTTTTTTTTTTGCTCAACATACACATCCAAACACCCGGGCAACTCCTGGCTGAAATGCTATATTTTATAAAGTTAAACAAAGTCTCGTCAGAACGCATTTATTCATTGTTCCTGTATTTGCTGTTGCTTTTCATGATGAATTTGGGACGTTTGAATTTTTCATCAGGACTTTTCTGGTAATCGAGTAATTGTTGTTGCTGTTAGTGTGTTTCATCTGTGCGTTGCTAGCATTAGAACAATTGTTATAACAACATTTAAATTGTAATTTCCCTAAGTGTTCTAAAGCTGCCTTAAGGGATTCTTTTTATTGTTTAAAGTGTTTTGCTTAAACATATTGAAATTAATTTATATCCAATCAGTACTGCTCTCCAAAAACAAAATGTCAGAGCAAAATGTCTTATTTCTCCATGAAAGAAAAATATGTACACGAAACAAAATTTACTTTTTTAAATATTTATCAGCAAAAACAAAATAAAACATGAGGATCCGTGTTTTTTTTTACGTAACACAGTTTACTGTTATTCTTACTGCCGTGGACGAAGGAAAAAAAGTATATAAAATAATATTTCTTACAGTTTTTACTCAGCTGTTTAAGCTTTTTTTCGTTCATTTTGTAAGGGAATGTTTTTGCTAATTCAATTAAATAAAAAGCTTTGATTTTTTTTCGTCTGTTGTATAATTTCTAATGCAACTTCGTCATTAGGTTTTCTTTTATTCAATAATAAATACATTTTTTCGTTTATGTTAAAAGACTGTTTGTTTGTTTTTTTCAGTGTAATACAAATCTTAAAGTTTACACTCGTATTTCCTTCGTGGGTTTTAAAAATTTTCGACTTGGTAGTATTATGTAAACGCTAGATTATTTGCTTGGATTTCCCACAAAATTTTTTTTCGAGTCCTTAGCCACCACTGTAATGTGACACAGAGTGTTAAATTGGTGTTCTTTACGAAATTATTTAGAATCCCTTCATCGCCCCTGTTATGACTATGTTCACGGGACCACAAAGAAAACAGAAAATGGGGATAGAGTAAAAAATAGAGGAAACAGAACATGGGAAAATAGTATTGACAGAGCCACGCAAAAGTGATGGTTGGTACAAAGGATATCGATTCTGCCACACGGTTTGTCTTTCAGTATTTATTGTGCATGAATCGTAGGAAAACCACGTAATTCGCTTCAATAGTAAACTATTTTGTATATTCTTGGTATGTTGTATATTCGCTTACGATCGAACTTAATTGAATATGAAAACGTTGTTGACATACGCACACACATGCAAACACACATACACACACAGACGGACGGACTGACGCACACACACACGCACACACACACACACACACACATATATATATATATATATATATATATATATATATATGTGTGGGGGGGTGTATATTCCGCTGCTCCTACACCGATAAATTTAGAATTTTACTCTCGACATTGATGTTAAAATCCTGTATTTCTATTTAAAGTTGAATAAAAACGACGTTCTTAATGTATTCAATTATGAATATTGTAGCGGCTTAAAAGTTTTAACTAATTTGTATAATCATTGGAAAAACATTAATTAATTATTAATTAATTATTAATCTTTTTTGTTCTTATTGGATTATTCATTCCATATAACTATTACGCTTAGTTCTATTCCTGCGTATGTTCTATATAGTGGATAATTGGATAGCATTAAGGATTAAAACACTCAAGCACACGCAAAAACACACACACACACACTATATATATATATATATATATATATATATATATATATATATATATATATATATATATATATATATATATATATATGAGACGTGATCGGTGTCTGGGAAGGCCTCTATCGAATTTCACACTAATTTTAGTCTATAGACTGGAAACATGATATATATATATGAGATTTGGACTCGTGACGCAAATTCAGTTTGTTTTAAGAAGTTATAAATAGTCGCTAAGAGATAAAACTTTAAAAGTGTCATTATTAAAACTATATCTAAAAATACTATTACTTCTCTGAATGCCTTAATACATGCTTTCACTTAGATATCGATTCATTCCGAGTTTTTAATGCGTGATCTATAAATAAATCAAAAGCTATCGACTAAGGTTTGATCGCTAAAATTGTTCGTTTCTAACTGATTGCACGCAAGTCATTTTCATAACTTTTTGAAGGTTGTTCCATATATTGAGTACAATATAATATTCGGTAACAAATTGGCTCTAATATGAAATACGTAATCTTCAAGAAACTTTAATATCCAGTAAACGGTGATAAGTTAAAATATATAGAGCCGATGAAAAGTTGATTAAAAATATAGGTCGATTAAAGTTCAAGTATTAAAATCACAAGTTCCTGAATGCCGTTACTAAATCCGTCGAATACAAACTACGCAAGATATTGAAGAACGTGCCTGCTTTTCTCTGATGCGGCATCAGTTATAGTGAGTTGAAGTGTTCTTCTATATTATGGTTCAAGAACTTTTAATTTTTTCATATTATTTTCATGTATAATTTAATGTTGTCAACGAGGACCTTTCTGAGATTGGAGGGGGCAGTTATGTGTTATCAAATGTTTATTCATAGAACTAGTGTCATTTAGATGCATGGTTATTCGCCGGTACAATGTAGTTGTATGGCCAGTGTATTTTTTATTTTCGGACTTACATTCTCTCATAGAGCATTTAAATTTATACACTACATTAGTTTGTTCCAACGTTTTTATCGTCGGTGAGGAGTTGTTTCTAACCACAATGTTTTGTGTTCTAAAATTCTTATAGTAGATAATAAATTTAATTTTAGAATTACTGTCAACAGGCGTCAAGTATCTACGTATGATATTATAATTGCGTTTTCTTCGATTCTGAAGTTCGGTGTCATTTGATTTTGATAAAATATATTAATAGACTTTGCATTGCAGTGCTGGCTAATATTATCATCAGGGTTTTCGAGTGATTGTAGTATTTGTTTTATTTGTTCATGATTATTGATGTGCACTTAATTTTTTTATTTCAATTAGTAATGCTTTTTGTGGATGATATCATTTTAGTGCGATTCAAATATATATATATATATATATATATGTATATATATGTATATGTTTCTATCTGTCTATCCTCTATCTATCTAGACATATATAAATAAATATATATATATATATATTTATATATATATATATATATATATATATATATATATATATATATATATATACGTGCAAGTGTGTATGTGTGCATGTTTTAGGTGATATTTGGGAAGATAGTTTTTATTTTGATTGTTGTGTAACAGTTATATCGGAGACACATAATACGGAAGATGACAATGACATTTATATACTGTTTACATCACGACGACTGTAATATTTCTTGGGGACTTCATATTATTAATACGGAGCTGAGACATTTATGCGGCAGTTCTTTTTAACACAGATAGAGGGGAGACACATTATTGGTGATAACGGAGGGGACACATAATACTTTGATGGAGTTATACAAAGTTCGTTTAAAAGAGGATAGACACACACGTTTACCTTTTCCTTTTAGAGGAATGAAGACAGACGAAGACAACAGTTTGCAAATATTAGATGATTCTTTATTCATACCAGCTGCTGATGATGACGATGGTCAGGGATTCAAGCCATCGACCCCCAGAGGCATCACTGGAGCATCAACCCTCACTAAGTCGCTTTCCTACTCTCTTCTGATAACTGACTTTCTCTTCGCTAAATTTAACCTCTGTCTCAATATATTGCGAACCTCCTTTCTTGATAACGTCAATGCTATCTAGCCACGTGGAAATCATTCACGTGAACGTTACCTATGTATGTCCAAACACATTTTTGGCAAACAAAGAAATTCCTTAACTGCATTGTATCCTTTAACCCATTTGTTAATCACTATTTCTAAACTGCATTGTTCATACCTAACTCAGACACAAATGTTATTTAGTTATTTTAAAGAAAAATGACAATCGTTCTACATTCCTCCGATTTCAATATATATCCTTTTTTAACTTTTCTTACTAGGTTCGATTCTATCCTTTTCCAAACATCGTTTTAAACTTCTCTAGTTTAATCTTTTACTGACTGATGTTTGCCCCTTATTAAATAACATAATTTTATTTACTATTCTTAAATCAAAAATGTATTCTTTCAACAAACAGACGGACACACACACATTTATTATTCAATTATGCATATGACTTATAATGATTCTTATATTATTCAAGTATGTATATGACTTATAATAATTCTTATATTATTCAATTATGCATTTGACTTATAATGATTCTTATATTATTAAAGTATGCATATGACTTATAATGATTCTTATATTATTCAATTATGCATATGACTTATAATGATTCTTATATTATTCAATTATGCATATGACTTATAATGATTCTTATATTATTCAAGTATGCATATGACTTATAATGATTCTTGTATTATTCAATTATGCATATGCCTTATAATGATTCTTATATTATTCAAGTATGCATATGACTTATAATGATTTTTATATTATTCAAGTATGCATATGACTTATAATGATTCTTATATTATTCAAGTATGCATATGACTTATAATGATTCTTATATTATTCAATTATGCATATGACTTATAATGATTCTTATATTATTCAATTATGCATATGACTTATAATGATTTTTGTATTATTCAAGTATGCATATGACTTATAATGATTCTTGTATTATTCAATTATGCATATGCCTTATAATGATTCTTATATTATTCAATTATGCATATGACTTATAATGATTTTTGTATTATTCAAGTATGCATATGACTTATAATGATTCTTATATTATTCAAGTATGCATATGACTTATAATGATTCTTATATTATTCAAGTATGCATATGACTTATAATGATTCTTATATTATTCAATTATGCATATGACTTATAATGATTCTTATATTATTCAAGTATGCATATGACTTATAATGATTCTTATATTATTCAATTATGCATATGACTTATAATGATTCTTATATTATTCAAGTATGCATATGACTTATAATGATTTTTGTATTATTCAAGTATGCATATGACTTATAATGATTCTTATATTATTCAATTATGCATATGACTTATAATGATTCTTATATTATTCAAGTATGCATATGACTTATAATGATTCTTATATTATTAAAGTATGCATATGACTTATAATGATTCTTATATTATTCAATTATGCATATGCCTTATAATGATTCTTATATTATTCAAGTATGCATATGACTTATAATGATTCTTATATTATTCAATTATGCATATGACTTATAATGATTCTTATATTATTCAAGTATGCATATGACTTATAATGATTCTTATATTATTCAAGTATGCATATGACTTATAATGATTCTTATATTATTCAATTATGCATATGACTTATAATGATTCTTATATTATTCAATTATGCATATGACTTATAATGATTCTTATATTATTCAATTATGCATATGCCTTATAATGATTCTTATATTATTCAAGTATGCATATGACTTATAATGATTCTTATATTATTCAATTATGCATATGACTTATAATGATTCTTATATTATTCAATTATGCATATGACTTATAATGATTCTTATATTATTCAAGTATGCATATGACTTATAATGATTCTTATATTATTCAAGTATGCATATGACTTATAATGATTCTTATATTATTCAAGTATGCATATGACTTATAATGATTCTTATATTATTCAATTATGCATATGACTTATAATGATTCTTATATTATTCAAGTATGCATATGACTTATAATGATTCTTATATTATTCAATTATGCATATGACTTATAATGATTCTTATATTATTCAATTATGCATATGACTTATAATGATTCTTATATTATTCAAGTATGCATATGACTTATAATGATTCTTATATTATTCAAGTATGCATATGACTTATAATGATTCTTATATTATTAAAGTATGCATATGACTTATAATGATTCTTATATTATTCAAGTATGTATATGACTTATAATGATTCTTATATTATTCAATTATGCATATGCCTTATAATGATTCTTATATTATTCAAGTATGCATATGACTTATAATGATTCTTATATTATTCAATTATGCATATGACTTATAATGATTCTTATATTATTCAATTATGCATATGCCTTATAATGATTCTTATATTATTCAATTATGCATATGACTTATAATGATTCTTATATTATTCAATTATGCATATGACTTATAATGATTCTTATATTATTCAAGTATGCATATGACTTATAATGATTCTTATATTATTCAAGTATGCATATGACTTATAATGATTCTTATATTATTCAATTATGCATATGACTTATAATGATTCTTATATTATTCAATTATGCATATGACTTATAATGATTCTTATATTATTCAATTATGCATATGCCTTATAATGATTCTTATATTATTCAAGTATGCATATGACTTATAATGATTCTTATATTATTCAATTATGCATATGACTTATAATGATTCTTATATTATTCAATTATGCATATGACTTATAATGATTCTTATATTATTCAAGTATGCATATGACTTATAATGATTCTTATATTATTCAAGTATGCATATGACTTATAATGATTCTTATATTATTCAAGTATGCATATGACTTATAATGATTCTTATATTATTCAATTATGCATATGACTTATAATGATTCTTATATTATTCAAGTATGCATATGACTTATAATGATTCTTATATTATTCATGTATGCATATGACTTATAATGATTCATTGTCTGAGACAAATTAGAATAATCTTGAATACGTTAGGCTCCTTCTGTATTACAATTTCATACTTTCCTACTTTTTAGATATTTAATAAACATTCACAAACGGAAATGTCTCATAATAATTGCAACTTTACACCTTGTAGGTCGCTTTTTATTAGGGCAAAAACGCACTGACAATTCATAATTTAATGTTGGCAAAATTATCCGATTCATTTATAACTTTACAGATATCAATACGAATGTGTGAATGGAAGCGACTCACTCTATTAATTACCGCCCATAACAAAGAGAATTCTAATTATTTTGATATTTTCAATGTCATTGCTGAATAATATCGCGTCATTAACGATTATAAATTTAATGTTTCTGTCATGTGACCATCTTAAATACATCATTTCGTAGAAACAAATTGAATGTCGGCTCTGTAATCAAGATAAAATGTCGTAAATACCGCAATCAATTACTAAAGTGAGTTCCGATATTATATAAATCAATATTGCTTTTATTGAACAATCAAATGACACTCGCATTCAATAATTGTAGGCATTTTTAAAAACAAGTGATAGAAATAAGGAAATGAATTCATCATTACCTTTAGATCGTAAATCATCATAGTCCGATTTTTCTAATGTCGGACTTTGTTCATCCATCTATTATTTCACGATACCCTGCGAATTTTCTTGTTATATTTTTAAATGAAATCTAACGCTCGTAACAGGAATGTTAGTTGTATATGATAGTGTGTTCATAGTAATAGATAGTTTTATACGCACAATTCACATCAGTTAACCGTCAACTGATTTATTACTTTCTGTCTCCCGATTAAACAAAATACAAAATCATTTATATCCAGCATAAATATTCCAACCTCTTCAATAAATTTAATCAATTATAATTACAATTATATAAGCTCAGTCTCAATAAAACATGTGCCTGAATTACTTTCGGGTGATTATGTATATTGCGAAAACATATTTATCACTTTATTAAACTAAATGTACACAATTAATAAACTTTAAGACAAAAAAGTTTGTCACATTCTTTTATTTTCGTTCGTATTTCTATTTCTGATTTGATTTTTTGATTTCCTGAATGTTATAATCTCCTCCAAGAGAAATGTTTAGCCCAGTATCCATATTAATAAATTAAGATTTTTAAAAATAGAATATGTATCTATTCGTAAAGCGTTCAAAATGTCTGGTGAAATACAGTATCGAATTGTATAAACATATCTGTTCCAAATATTATTGTATATGAATCAATTTTTTTAATAATTAATATATTTTATTCCCTAATTGGTAATTCACTGTAAAAAGTTAATTAAACAATTAAAATATGTTATTCTTCGATTGATATTTTATTATAAAATTTTTATTTAACAATTAAAATATGTTATTCATTCATTCATAATTCATTGTAAAAAATATTTAACAATTTAAATATGTTATTCGTTCATTAATAGTTGATTATAAAAAATAGTTTATATTAGTCGTTATTACATTGATATGGATCAATAAGGGCATTAAAATTTTCAGCAAAATAGAGCGAGATTAAAAAGCAGATACAAACTTTTAACATTGAATAATGAAAGGTTGTAGTATAAAACACATGTGTTCATCTCATATGCAAGAAATTTTAATATAAAAAGGTAAACATCAAAAGGTTTAATAATGTCTTTTGTCATGCACGAACCCTTAGTTAGAAGAAGATAATTGATGTAAAATATTGTCAAGTAAAAAAAAGCAGTCACTATTTACTTTCTTACTTATTTTTTTAATATAATTCTTTTATATGTGTACGTTTGCAGTTTGAATATAGATTAGACAATAGACATTAATGATGTCATGCAATATATATATTGATTGTGGACAACACTGAATTAGTTTTAATTTATGGTTCGAGTGCTATGTTGCCTGCTTTTCCTATATTTTTATTTATATCTAAACGGCATTACTACGTAAATGAGATTTATTTTTTATACACTACTAAGAATTTCGTACATATAATTTATGGTGATTAGTTTTGTCTCGTAAACGGTTGTTTCTAAAAGTATTACACTAATTCATCTTAAAAATTTGGCAATACAACAATCCTAGTTCATTAAATATTTTAGACACACACTATTTCTAGGAATTTATTATAGTTGGGCAATGTTGGCATTAAATATTCTGCACTGTTTCCATACCAATAATGTTAAGTTATGTACTGTAAATCGGGATTGAATTTGGCATATTAAACGTGCAAAATGCACGCATATGTAGAAAATTAGTTTAATATGGTAAGATGAGATAGATGTGGTCATTTAATGTATTAGCCATTCCTGTGATTACATTGTGATTATCTACACCTTGAGCAAATGCATAAATTAGGAAAGAAATTAATCAATTTAAATAGTTAAATATAATTTATATTTTAATAAACCAATCTACCGATCAATTACAAACCAACCCACCATATAATAATGCGGCACTAGACCTAACGGAAAATAATCGCAATAAGCAAGAGGCAATATATTTTGGTTCCACATTTGGCCTAATAAAACATAGAATTTCAACGCACAAACATTCTTTCAAAAATAACTCTCTGTCAAACCAAACTACTCTATCCAACTATATTTGGCAACTAAAAAATAGCAATATTTCTTTCAACTTAAAGTGGCGAGTAATTGAGTCTTGCAAACGATATAATCCAGGAGATAAATTCTGTGCACTATGTACAAAAGAGACCCTAAAAATTTTAAAATACAAAGATATAAAAAATGCAACCACACTATTAAATTCAAGACAGGAACTAATATTCACATGCAGTCATAAACGTTGGTTTTAATTTATTAAATATAAACCACCTTAAATCATTAAAAATTACTTATTAGTAAAAATAGATTACAATTTTTTAAATTTATTTTTAATAAATTAAGATAGACTAATTATCCCCCTTGCGT
>NC_136482.1:77483854-77583854 GCF_053919585.1 Euprymna scolopes | reverse complement strand
TGCAAACATTTAAAGTGTTCTCCTTAATTCATTGATTTTATATGCATGGCTTATCTCAGCAGAGGAAATGTTTTTAGCAAAATAATGGTGATAGGCGGTTACAAATTTTGATATTCATCAATCAGATAACAAGATTAAAAGCTTGCATGGAATATATAAAAAAGCTAAGATTAAAAATAATATCCAATAATGTAATTAGGTTAATTGAAGAAAAATATAGGAAAAGTCGTAAGATCCGAGGCTATTAACATTTCAGAAAAATATTTCGTACAGTAAACTTGTGGTAATATTACAATTTGATATAAATTTTACTGATCGCTCGTTATATATTACTTCTTAAGCATTCATTTGCATATTAAATATTCAATTTATTCTAAATTCATTTTCTTCATTGTGTTTAATCTTGGGTTTGTGTCTCTATTTTTCTTAATTGAATTTAACTACACCGTGGAACATAATTCATGTTAATTTTGGCTCCTATTAGATATTTAATGCATTTTTTTAGTTTGCAATCTAGAGTGAACTAGCAAATTTTACGAGTTTAATATTGTTTTGTTTAAGATATTTTCCTCTGATGAGATGAGCCATGACTACACATCTGGACATTTGTTTTCTTCTTTTTAGGGCCACCAAAATCCGTACTTTACGACTTTATATAGTACATAAAGCAGGATTTGATTCATAATGAAATAGATAATTACGTTTGATGCTGTTTTATTTTCATTTTCGAATGTCACTAAATCAAGTTTAAGAGCTTTCAACTCCCTGGGCTATCAGCTAAAGTTGGATCAGATATTGCACTATTGACAAATGGTGAATTTTACTATGTCTACAGAAATTACACATATATAGTTCATATCTTTCACAGAAAGAGATACACACGCATAACAAATTCATATGTATACGCCACCTCTGAATCGGTAAATAAATCATTATTTATGCTAAAATGGTAAAAAAAATCGATATCTTAAGTAAATTCTCTGAGTCGATTCTTGCGGATTGGATATTGTTTTTTAATTGATAATATGAAAACGTAAAAAATAGACTGATTCTACATCTAAAGATTGTTGAGTTTAATATATCTACCATTCTTACATATTCCGACGTGTAAGGGGACGCTATGATTTCATAACTAAAACTTTTACAATATATAAATACATCTATAAAGTATTGACCAAACAGAGTGACGATTCTGTCGATTATTATGATATATTTTGACCAGTAATGCACCGCGTAAAACCGAGCATTTTTTCTATATCTGTGTTAGTAAGACGATTTGTTAAGAATGCCTTACAAAAAATACTAGAAATTGATCGCTCGTAGTAAAGCAACAACAGAACGGTATAAACAATCAGAAGCTCACAGTATTAATGCCGGTGTCCCTCAGGGATCCATCCTGGGCCCAACTCTTTTCCTGATCTACATTAATGATCTTCCAAATCATATCCTTACATCATTTGTAGACATTTATGCTGACGACACTACCATTTATGGTACCACATCTAAGACAGTAAACGACCAAGTTCTCTCCAATTCTCTCTCCTCTGATCTTGAGCACGTAGTACAATGGGGAAAGGAGTGGCTGGTTACTTTTAATGCATCTAAAACCAAGCTTCTCTCTTTACATCATCAACATTCTAATCCACATTTGTCATCAATTGAAATGAATGGCTCTAGTCTTCAGGAGGCCTCAAGTTTTGACAAGCTTCTGGGCTTGACCATTACTCCTGATCTTAAATGGAACACGTATATCAAATCTGTTGCCAATGCCGCTGGAAAAATGGTGGGATCTTTCTATCGATCCAGTAGATATCTCACTGTTGATGCTATTCTCTACCTATATAAGAGCCAGGTACGTCCAAGGATGGAATACTGTTGCCACATCTGAGCAGGAGCTGCTAGAAAGGACTTGTCCTGCCTTGATAGAGTTCAAAATAGACTTCGTAGCCTCGTAGGAGATGCCCTTTTCTCCTCCTTGCAACCTCTATCTCACAGAAGAGATGTTGCGAGTTTGTCTCTGATGTATCGTTATTTTCATGGAAAGTGTTCAACTGAGCTTCAATCTTTGGTCCCCCTTCGCCAAACTTTCACAAGAAACACTCGTCTAGCTGTAAACACTATCAATAATTTCCCCCACTCTTTATCTGTGCCTAAACCTAAACGTAGATTCCATGAACAAAGCTTCTTTCTTAGAACTGCACGCCTGTGGAATTGTCTTCCGTTGTCCTGCTTTCCGGCTGACTACAATATGGTTGTGTTCAAGTCTAAAGTAAATAAGTTCTTGATGAGCCGTTCCATATAAGTTATTAAATTTACCAAATTTTCATTACTAATGATTACTATATTGACCAATTTCTACTGTACACTCTTTAACCCTTATCCTTGAGTGGCCTCTGGGCCTTGATAATGTGGTGATGCCTTTGTAAAAAAAAAAAAACATTTTTAATACGATTATTCAAGATTTGTAAGATATATTTAGATAAAGATATTGCAGTATTTTATAGATATAACTTTCATATGGTATTTTACTATCTCATATATGTACTTTGACGGATGTATATCATTTAATAGTTATAAATTTTGGTATAATATGATATTGAATAAATACATAGAAAATGTTGCTAACATGGCTGTAAAACGATTAGATTTCTTCACATATCATATTTCTACAGAGCTAATATTCCTCCATGCATGTAATATACCGTGTCCGGGCTGGTGCGCCAGTTACAAGCATCGGTCAATTGAACCAAATAAGTTTTAACCTCATAATAACGCAGTGCCAAACTCAATACACTGACGCGTTGCTGCAATTTTGAATCTTTATATTTTTTAAATAGTATTTCTATAATTTGCATTACGATAAACTTACATCACTTTCTACTTTAAATAAAAATATAGCCGAGTCATTTGACCTGCAACTGAATCCTATTATGCCCTTGTATATGGAGCAATGCTCCACTCTGATAGCTTATTTCTTCTAACTACTTCTGCTTTGAAATTACTTTTACCTCACTGTTTGCTCTGCTACTGAAAATATACATAATATTTACATGCAATTCTAATAAGACTATTGGAATCCAAATCAATATCCTGTTTTGTCCTATAAATATGTTAGGTATAACATAGCCTTTTAACGCAGAAATTATAATATGCATTGTGGAGTGTGAATGATTGTTGAGCATATTGTAGATATGATCTTGTGTATTTCATAAATATACCGTAGCTACAATACGAATTATGGGTATTTTATAAATATGCATACAACAAGACAGTTCATGTTAATATACACATTAATGAAACACCCATTTTCATATTAACATTAACATATCTGCAATAAGAACTTTAATGTACATGAGATTCAAGAAATTTTGAAAAAAAAACCCAAACCTGATCCGATAAAAATATGTGAGAAATTTTGAAGAAAATTAATTGCTAAACTTATGTCCGATATAAAATTGCATTGTGGCGTTTATGTATTGACTAAATCTCGTGGAAGTCCTTTCAATGATTAGAACAATTAGACGTCCTTCAGTTCAATCGAACTCAGTTGTAAACGGTTTCTTGAAATAACTTGTAGACTTCTTTCCGATGTATGATTAATGGTAAGACATTACGGATATCATTACGCCAATTAAAGAGATTGCAGTTTGAATTGAGATAATCTCATAAACACAGACAAGTAGGGGAAAATAAAAAATTCTTGTCGACTTTCTAAAAACATATCCCTGTATAGTAGTATCACTAAAGTAACAAATCGTTGAAATTTTTCTGGGTGTCTGATATGACTTCATAGATACAAAACGCCACATGGCCACAAGGATTTTAGGGCCAAGTTACGAGAGAAACAAGATTGAAGAAAAATTTAAAATATGTGCAGATGGCTCCATATTGTGAAAAAAAAAGCGAGTAAGTACATTGTATTTACACAATTTTTATTTACATGAAAGAAACAACAGCAGCAAGGAAGTGTTCAATACGAAAGTATTTTAAGTTATGGGACTTCTTTATACACCACGTTCCTGATCTTTGTACAGCCACCTTTTTACTTTTTTCAGACCAAAGATCAGATCGTGAGGGTTTCTTACCCGCGATACCGCTACATACAGTTGACCATGGGTGAAAATCGTTTTTTGCAGCCATACACCCACCTTGCTCAGCGTCTGGCCTTGACTTTTATTCTTGGTATGAGTACCTCCTTCCCCGCAGAAGGTTGTCAGACACACATTGATACAGATATATACATATATATGTATATAGATATATATATATATATAGATACAGGGATTGAGAGCGCTCTAAAAACCTTTTTTCATTTTTTGTATTTGTGTATTAATTTTTTGCGTTTTTTTGCATTTCCATACACCAAACATGGATATAAATATCTTTAAAACATCCGCTCGGTCATAAGCTTCATTTCGGTACCTAACTTGCCTGGTGGGTTGTCTGTAGACTGAGACAAACCACGTAACACAGACAGACAAGCAGATAGTAGGAAAATGTATATATAGAGATAGATAGATAGATAGATAGATAGATAGATGTCGTTTGAAGCGAAAACAATATTACGTACTAGTAATTTATACAAAAAAAATTACGAAAATTTATCGAGGTAGTTAAGTGCATTTTTCTTAGACGTTATAAAAGAGACACTGAACTATTTTTTTGCATTTTGTGCGTTTCCATAAACCAAAAATGCATATAAATATCACTAAAACATCCGATGGATCATACGCTTCATTTTGGTACCTAACTTGCCTGGATGGGTGTCCTGTAGTCTGATATAAACGGCGTCACACACACACAGACAGAAGGAAAATTTATAAGATTGTTTATTATATCAACTTTATAATATCATCAAGAATGTAACACTTACGAATAAATATGAACCAGCTAAAATATGCATGGTCCACCGCGAGTGCAAAGTGAACGAGGCATAAAAAATTACTAAAATCAGCATTTGCCCCCCCCCCATTTAGCTCCAAAATCCCCAAGGGACGTACACTTCTGGTGAAAATAAACAAACGGTGCCCTTTGATACCTTAATATTCTTGAGTTGTGCACAATGCAAAAAAAAAAAGAAATGATTAACTCCATCATTTGCTCCCCTGCCTCAAAAGTCCCCAAGGTCTTAACATATTTAAATTTGAGTTCAACAACATGCAAAACTGCTAAATAGACATGCACAGAAAAAATTTTTATAAATAGGTAAAATAGTCTAAAAAGGGAGTGTTTTATTAGCTCTACAAGTTATCGCTAAGTATAAACAAACAAAATTATATAGAAATTAGTAAGTTACAACTTTTCAGAAAGTTTATAAAAATCCAAGACATTAATTTTTTAATAAGCACAAAAGTATCAATTTTAACCAGAAAATCACCCTTAGGGGGCCAACCAGGGTTTTCTCGGATAATCCGTTATGTTATTTCATTACTCATATCATGTTTAATGTTTGTGCAAGATTTCAAAAAAAAAATCCAAGGCGTAGTTATTGAGAAAAGTGAGAATAGACGAACGGATGAACCAACAAGGGTGAATTTAGCGGTTCACTCTCCTGTCGGGGGACAAAACTGAAATGCACACACACACACACACACACACACACACACACACACACACACAATATATATATATATATATATATATATATATATATATATATACTTATATACGCGTATACGCGCGCACACACACATACGCACACACATATATAAATGTATATATATATAAATTCATATATATATAGATAGATATAAATATATATATAAATATTTATATATATATAAATATTTATATATATATATTTATATATATATATATATATGTGTGTGTGTGTGTGTGTGTGTTGGGGGTATGTGTGTTTGTTTAAATAGACATTTGGCGAGATAATTCACGGGCACTGCTCCCTTTGGTCAATCGGTGGATCTGCTGACTGTCAACGCTATGGTTCTAGGTTCAATCCTCGACTTGGGAGAAATGATTTGCTAGCGACATTGATGAGTTGTGATACAACGAAACACGACTGTATGTCAATGACTACAAATATATATATATATATATATATATATATATATATATATATAAATCTTTATATAACTTTTTCGTGTATACGCCAGAAAATACACCTTCTTAGATGAATATACACAATTAACACAGAATTATTTCCTTTTTTATGATAATTTTTCGAGAGCCAAGGTACAGTTTTGTTAGCACTAACCTTAATGTATAATTTTGCAGATGATAATAGTATGACTTCCCTTACATACGAGGTGCCTTAAATACTTTTCAGACTCTTTTTTACAGATATTTTAAATTGTTGAATAATCTTTAAACTTTAGTATGCTATAGCTGTATATCTTATAAGATTACTGGCCAATATATTTTGTTTTTAGGTAGAAATGAACTGGTTCAGCAGGAATAAGAATCCTTCCTACTAAAGCCTGATAGTCACAGCTGGTGAACTTCAAAAAAGCAACTTGAACGTGAGGAAACTTTAGAAAAAAAGCAGTGAAATTCTGTTTAAAACTTTGTAAAAATGACCCAGAAATGTATGGAATACTTCACACGGTTTCAGGTATGTAAACCTTGAATTAGCCAAATAGTTCAGAAGAGAGCGTTTCAAGATAAAGATTTATTATAAAAGCTCATCAAATATATACATTGTAGAAACTATGCACAAAGAGATATCTGATAATAGTGAAATAAAATTAATTATTCAATAAGTATAAAGAAAAAAAAAGAAAAGTATATTCTTACGTTATTTTGTAAGAACATGCTAAATGGTACACACAAAAATATTTGAGAAAATTTTATAATATATATATATATGTATATATATATATATATATATATATATATATATATATATATGCGTGTAAAATTTGATATTGTATGCATGAATATCTATGCGTGGAACAGGATAACCCGATCGTCATCCAGTTATTTTTCGTAAGAAATTGATCATAGGATCGAGAGATATAGAATGTAAAATGGAAAATTAGACAATGTGAAGTAATAAATGGAAATAATAATATAAACAAACACGGAAACTGCATACGGACCTAACTGTGTGAAATATGATAACGTATGTACGAAAATAAATATATTATGTAGTTCCTGTTAATGGTTCGTATGCATGTGAATGAATTCCTTATAACCAGGAACACTCGGTAGCCCAGCTAGTACACATATTCAGAAGAGTTTCCTAAGAAAGTAACTGCAATGAATGAAAGTATAATGTTTTTGTTTATTCGGCTGTGTTTTGTGAGGAATTAATGTGTAATTTACAGTAAATCTCTACCATAAATCAATAAAGTATTTGGCGTTCACTCGTAAACAATTACATTTACGTTGAACCTTTTTTTTTCGATGCAACTCGATGCCAAATTATCCTATTTTCAAAGCCTTCAGTTTACTCAACTGTGAGATGATCGTTATTGATATTTTATAGTAAACGTAATAATCGCGATACAAAAATATAAACAACAAAAGAAAGAATTTAAAAACGTTTACACAATAAAGGGAAATAATCCAGGCAACCAAAGTAAAACAACTTAAAAATCATTTTTTTTTTTGGCATAAAAATTACACATCTTCTTGAGCATTGCAATACATTGACTCATAAGATTGAGGGATTAAAAATTGAATTATATTAAAGTACATTATTCTCACACTAAAATGTATTCACACTGATAATGTGGAAAATGAAAGTAAAGTTGAATATTAAATTAAGATGTTTAAAAAGTTCATAATATCCTGACTAAAGTTTACTGATATTTTGGGGACTATTTCCATTTTTATTTTGCTTCCAAACTTAAATGAGAAAATAAAAACAAAAGATCCACATAGAGATAAGAAAAACCACAGATTCCTACTAATGCTAGTATATCTGCACGAACAGACCGAATTATCGAATCTGTTTAGCATTACTTGGAAACGTAAACATGCTTTCAGTCCAAATATTACAAGGTTAACACGATAACAAGAGGTATATTCATGACTAATTCCTTGTTACTATTTTTAATTTTTGAAAAGAAACTCACTGATAGCTAAATCCGACAAAACAAAATAATATTAATCAGAAAATGTTTAAAAATAAAAAGTTAAAAAATGAATTCATCATAGAAACAAAATGTGTCCACATGTAAATAAAAACAAAATAATCGATATGAAACGAACAACAAAATAATTGATGAGTAAAATAAGATAGTGATTATCGCTAAATATAAGACACCGGAAGTCATCTCTATTAAAATATTAATCGATACAAGAAAATCTAAGACATAAGTGCACAACTTAATTAGGGAACGAACTATTTTCTCATTTCATAAAAAACAAACATCAGTATATATATATATATATATATATATATATATATATTGTATACCACAAAATTCGCGCATAAGCCTGACGAATCCTACAGTGGATGAAACGCAGAATATTCAGTGTAGCTTAGTCGTCATATATATTTTATAAATTACTAACTAGCTCTACCTACGTATTGAGAACTTTTGAAGTAAATACTTAAAGTTTACGCATAAATCTATACTTTCGTACATTAAATTTATGTGAGTAAATGAAGTAGTTATATTGTATATATATATATATATGTTGTATATATATATTTATATATTGTTTTAACAAAATAAAGACATGAAGGAATAGATTGATAGCAACAAACAGTTGATTTCATCGTTAATTACAATTGTACAAGACTATTCGGACAAACTCAAACCCTATATCGCTTGAAAATTTCACAAGAACAGCCTGTCATCAGACCTATTGAATAAAAAACACTTTAGCAATGAACAATATGGAATCCATTTCCCTTATAAGAAAAATATTTTACCTACATATCATTTTCCGAAAGTTTATATATATATATATATATATATATATATATATATATATATATATATATATATATATATATATTGGCAATATAGCGTTATTTTATATGTGATAATAATATATCCTTTAGAGGGAAAGGAGTATCCAGGGTCGAAAGAAGATTTCTTCTAAGTGACTAATTTACTTTTTGAAATTTACTGAAATCATTTCAGATAAATTGGTAGAATTCATAAATTACGCCCGACTCTGCAAGAAAATGCCCGAGGAGCCCCGTCGGAATACTTTTTGTGAGGGATTCCAAGGCAACAAGCAATTATATGTTTGTGGCATGTAAAAATTGTGTTTGATTATGTTTTACTTCATAGTGTCTTAAAGATTGCTAATGAAACTAACTAACATATACTCTTATGAGAAAATTAAACTACCTCTCTTTAAAAAATTGTGAAATGATCTTTCAATATATATATATATATATATATATATATATATATATATATATATATATATATATATTTCTGTCCGAAAACCGATCACGTCGATTATTCCAAATCTCAGTACCCTGTATATCAAATTTCGAGTCAGTAGACTAAAAATTGCCAGAGTTATTGCGTCCAGGGAAATGTACACAGCCACACAGACACACGGACACACAGATGCACAGACACGTGCATTATATATATATATATACATATATATATATATATATATATGCATATCTGATTAAACACGACTAAGTTAATCTTTTTCCCATTTTGCTGGTGGTAATTTATTCTCTTCGTCCAGCAGTCGTTCTTGTTTCGGCTGGTAAGTTATACAATATGGCGCCTAGTTGTTTTAGTTCAGTCACTAATATCAAACTCGATTTGGTTATTAAATTGCCATCGTTTTTTTTTTAATTCATGTGATTTAAGTCGTCATGTGCAGTTATCTTATTTTAGTATTGGTAGTAAGAATATACCTTTTTTTATAATTGTACAAAAATACTTACCAATAACAATGCAACCCCCTAAAATACAAACGCGAGTGCCGACAAAAGTACAAAACTGCCCTTACAAAAACCTGATTCACCATTAATATAATATAGCATCAACTCCACAAATATTGTATTATTATTATTCTCATCTTTATTAGTTGTTGTTTTCATCTTTATAATATAATAAATTATAATAGTCCGAAATAAAAAATAAATTAATGTATATAATGCTCATCTCAAAAATAGAATTCCAATTAAGGAATAATATATATATATATATATATATATATATATATATATATATATATATATATATATATATATATATATATATATATATATACCAATCCGTACGGACCCGACTATGGAAGATCAGATAATAAATAAACGTGGATTTATAAGATCAAAGAATCTAACCTTGATCACCTTTCGGGGCCCGTGATGCAGTTGATAGAGACGTTGAATCTCTACGATTCCAGATGGACATTGTCTGAAGATAGCGGTTTCAATCCTACCCAAAGCCAGTCAGAGGTTTACTTGGCCAAAACGTGGTAAGACGACAACAACTACGGATGGTAGTCATGGCTGAGAATGCAGTTAGGAGATTCGAGGTTCCTATCTGTCGTGGTTACCACCTGACGATGGCCAAAGGAATAGTTGGCCGAAACGTCGTGAAAAACAACAACCAATAAAGGTGAAAACAACAACCAATAAAGATGAGAATAATAGTCGGAAATAACAAATAAATTAATATATATAATACTCATCTCAAAAATGAATTCCAATTAAGGAATAATATATACAACTGATGTAGTATATGAATTTGAATTCCTTTTCAATTAATGTCTGAAGATTTTGGTTCCCTGGGATGAAGTGAATCTAACATAGATGCGTTTGTCAAAATATAATTATGGTCTTGAAAACCAAAATCTAAATAACAACCTACTTTGCCCCTTTTCCTTTCTTCCATTTCACCTTATAATTTCTTGACAGGTTTAAGATGTACCAAAAATTAATACTGTAAATTTACAAACCTCGTGTGATACGATACAGAATAGTGATTGAATGTAGGAAATTGTATAACAATTAAGGAACAAATCACTAAGACATGTGTACTTCCAGAGGCTATTGAAAAGGATTACTGACATGCAAATGCTAGTAATGAACGCCGCTAACGTACAATCAATGGTCAGCGGTTGTTGTCAATTTTACAGTATTTGCTAATTATATAAAAAGAGATAGAAATTATTGAATTTTTTTGAAAACTGGTTCTTAGTTGAACTCCAAAAGCACAAACGATTATTTTCTGTTTAAAATTACTTTGATAAGATATTGATAATGATTATCATAACCTAGTAGGATCCGTGTACCGGTGCTCGGATAAATATGACCCAAAGCGAGAATAACTACGCTGATGCGCCATTCCCAAAAACAAAACAAAGTCCTATGGATATCTAATTAATTATCCTATCATAGAAATAAAACGAACTGAAATATATGGACAGGAGATAAGAAAAAAAAAATGACAATGTTAAGACAAAGGCTGGTGTCGTTGAGGTCGATAGATTATATGTGAAAAGCGAAGACGGAGGATAAAGACTACTAAGTGAGGAAGTATGTAGAAAAGAAGAAAATGTACGGAGGTTTACATCACAAACTGTGACGAAAAGCTTATAAATGGCGTGCTAAAATTTTAAAAATTCCAACCGACCAAGAAAAAAAGAAAAATAATTTAAGGCAAAAAATGAACAAAATGCGATCTAGAATTGACTTGAATAGAATTTCACGCCAATTCAGTAATATACTACCAGCCTCTGTGGATAACAAAATAAATAAATAAATAAATAAAAATATAAAAAAAAACTGGCGATCGTTGTCAAAACGTCCTTTTAAGATTGGTAGAAAAGCTCTATGTGCCGCAAAAGTTGTGAGAGTTTAGTTCAAAAGCAAAAGAGGTATAAGATGCATCGAGACAATATTACTAAAAGGTCCATAGAGATATATGTAAGAAAAGAGTTAATAATTAAAATGGTGCTCAAAAAAGATGGATTGTGATAATATGACGCTATCGTAAAATATGGTGACATATTACTATTCAGTGTCCAAAGTTAACTTTAAGTAAGGAGACCAGATTTAATCTTGTTAGAAAATGAGAAACACAAGTCAATATGTATTGATATAGCAGTACAAGCTGGTATTAATGTGGGGGGGGCAGAAAGGAAAATGTTGAATGGTACCAATTACTGAAAAGGATTATAAAAGATTGTAGATATGGAATAAAGTATTAATTGCCACCTTAGTGGATGTATCAAACAGGTTCGACTGCTTCAGAATACTTTTTTGACGGATACCACTAGACTCTTGTTAAATATACTGAATGTCAGAGCAAAGAAGACACGGAAAATCTACCGAGAGTAGTTGTTTCGCCTATAAGCATAACATTGTAAACAACAATGAACAACCTGCAAATGTGACAACTGAAATAATAATAATAATAATAATAATAATAATAATAATAATAATAATAATAATAATAATAATAACAACAACAACAATGATAAAACAATAATAAAATAATAATAATAATAATAAATTTAAAAAATAATAGTAATACGGCTAAAGATTAATAAACAGATTATAGCAAATGCTTCCAAGTTTAGGAGGTATAATAATAGTATTCAGCAGTTTAACGAGAACATGTTATTCAAAACCAACCGGTAATTATTTTTTATAAATCTGGAATAGGGGAACACACAGTGACTCCTTACTGTCAAGAGGTGACAAGGTTTTGGTTCGCTACAGTAAGTGAAATGTTGAAAGGGCACAAACAGAAGGATATTCACATTTCTGTTGAAGATTTGAGAAAACAAATGATGTTCATGTTAAAAGAATCTGGAGCTGATGGAATTCCTGATTATTGGTTTCGATCATTTACAGAAATCCTTGAGAGGCTTAGTGTTTCTCTAGATGATTTGTGTCAGATTTTGCCAGATATCAGACTGGCTTGTAATGGAAAAGTCTATTTTAATAACGAAAGACCCTGATAAAGGGCCAGATGTTAGAAAATTATAGACAAATTACTTGCTTGAACTTGCTTTGAAAGATGCTGGCGGGGATAATTTGTTCCAAATTATATGCCCATCTTGAAGTAAATGGTTCAATACCAGTGAAACACAAAATCAGGGGAAAACGTGTTTAGGTACAGAAGACTAATTTTCGATACATAGATGTATTTTAAAGAAAATCAAAAAGATATTAACAAACTTAAATGTAGGCTGGATAGATTACAGGAAGGCTTATGATATGGTGCCGCATTCGTGGGCACTCACGGCATTAAGAATTGTGCCTGAAAATCTAATTGAGTTAATAGGGAAAAGTGTGAACAGTTGAACCACCAACCCTTGTACATTTCTATTCATATAACCACTCATACCATTGACTAAAAAAGACAAAGACGGGATACCAACTGAAGAAGAATGAACCAAAGATCAGTCAGATATTATTTATGAACGACTTAAAAAATTTTTACAAAACAGAAAAGGAAATTGTCTCTATGATTCAAACTATACAGCAGCCGAGTGAATGATATGGAGTTTGGAATTTCCAATTGCAAACTAGACATACAGAAATTTAACGTAAAAAGTGTTAGTTCAATATAGCCGAAAACGATGAAGGATATTTGAAAAAGAAGAAAAAGCAGCAATGATAGTTTAACCGAAAGTGCACAGAACCTCTTGATACATTGGGGAGCCTTATTTACACCCCTATTCGAGAAAAAAAGATTATCTTTGCTAACATTAAATAAGTGGTTAAAGGTTTCAGCGATAACAACAAATAATGCTCAAATGCTATCAAAAAAGAAATGGGATGTTGCAAATCTGGGGAAAACACCTATCAACAATGATTGTTATAGTCAGTAACCATTCATGAATTATGTTTTGCGAGAAAACTCTTAATAAATAAGAAATAGTACTCTTACTACGGCTACTACTGATAAGGATGATTGTGAAATAGTTCAAAATGCAAAGAAGACAGGAAAAGGAATAGCCAAAATTAATATTTTCAACGATGTTGTCTCTTATTCTAATAAAAATCTGGTCACGTTCTCACGATTGCGGTGTTTGCATTGACAGCAGCGGTAATAATGAAGACATGCATGCAAATGATCTAAAATAGCCAAAATAATATTTTAGATGGTTAATTCTTTTATTGTGTGCCACCTCCAATGTTAACCCAACCTTTCGGTCTATCTACCAACAGCCAGATTATTTTTTGTACAGCTGACATTGGCTTTACATATTGTTTCATTGTTTCGTCACACTTAATCTTCAATATTTCTAACATTTTAATTCAAAATAGATGTTTTTATCTTACGCGTTAGTTTAGCATATTTTATTTAATGTGATATAAGATACGACATTAACTAACAAATTTACATCTATCTATCTATATATCTATCTATCTATCTACCTATCTATCTATGAAACTATAAAGTAAAGCCTTTGTTTCCCTTTGAAATTTATATTTAAAGCTTACGTTTTCTATTTAGGAATTATCCTTTTGGATCTTCTTAATATACTCAGTTATTGATATATAAGCGACTACATTAATAATAACTAATTTGCCTACTCCTTTGAAAGACGAACTTCAATGCATTGCTTATTAATTTTTATACTTTCTCTTTAAATGATTAGTTCTATTTCACTGTTGGTCGGAATTCTGTTCACGCATGGTTTCAACATTCTACATAATAGCACAGAATGTAAGATGAAAACTTACTAGCACAGCGATTATATATATATATATATATATATATATATATATATATATATATATATATATATATATATATATATATGGCTTTGTTGGTGTGTTTGCAAAAATTTACTTTGCACTCCTCTCTTAATATTTAATCTATATAGTATAGGTGATATTTGATACATAGGGTATTTAGACATGTCGCACACTTTTTTGTTTAGTTTTAGCAGGCGAAAATTGCTTCAGACTTTTGCAGGGTAAGTGTAATAAAACTTAACTCCTGCTGTTAGTTTTTTTACATACGCAAAATTAAAAATTCATGGCTTAAAATAGCTTTATTTTTAACCCTTTCCATACATCTGTCGAGAACTCAGGTGGGAATGTCCCCGAAGAGAGAAAGAATTACTACGAAGAGATCGGTAAGCGTAATTCTAAATGATGGTACTTTAGTTATTTTCTTTTAAGTTTTGAAATTATTACTATCTATTAGGTCATAATGAATAGATAATTTGCGCTATAGTAATAAATATGAAATCTACAGGAATTAAAATATAATATTTATGCGTATTTAACGATCGGGCAACGCTCGGCGTATTGCTATTTGTAATATTTGGGGGTGGTGATGTGATTAAGTTGTAATAACATATTCGTTGTTTTTCAAAATTGTTTCGATATTAATAGAATATTTAATTTTTTCAGTTTACAGTTTTCAGAAAGTTATATTGTTTTTTTATACTTTTTAGACACAACATCAGGGCTTAACGTGAAAATATAATAAACGAATTGTAACATGCGTTATAGGAAGCATATAAGAGGGAACACATAACGCATGCGTAAGGAATAAAGAGAACAAGAAACGCCAGAATCAGCAGAAAACAGTCTGTGTGTCAGACGTGCGAATTAATAGAAAAAGACAAATAATGAATTGAGATATGAGTCTACAGCGGCAGATAGTGGGCAGAACATACGAGACTATGTAGTGGGGAATGATGGGGAAAATGGTGTAGAAGTGCTGGAAAAAATGAGGAAGTGAAAGATTTTGTGGAAAACATAAAGAAATTTTAGTGCTAGGAAAGTAAAGCGATAGAAAAATGTTTAAGAAAATCGACAGAAAAAAGTCCATCACACAACCACATTTTTGCTCATGGCAGGAACATTTTTTGTCTACAGTAATATTCAGATTAAAAACAGTTGGGAAATGTGGAAACAAAAAAATTAGCAGATAAGAGGAAGAAATTAATATAGAATGTCAACTGCTTGAAGGAGGGGCTAAAGAACAGTTGGATGCGTAGAAGAAAAATAAAGTAAAATAGATATAAATATAAAGCAGATAAAAAGAAAATACACGGAAATAAAACAAAGAATGAGAATTGAAAAAAATATGCAGATTAAATTGTAATTCCCCTTGACAAATTTCAACATTTTAAATTCAAGTATAAAATAGGGCGGACAATTTAAATCTATGACAGATATTTTAGAACCTATATTTTCCCGAACTTATTAACCGAAAATTCATATTAATATAATAAGAATATAAGTCCAAATAACGAACAGTCGTAATTTCAAGTGAGAAATGATATAAACGGAGACTGAAGGAAATTCGATATTTTTCGACCAAACACGATTGCCATATATCGAATTTTAAATCAATGGACCTATGTTTTTTTCTGAATTACTGTAAAATCTTTATATATATATATATATATATATATATATATATATATATATATATATATATATATATGTATATACATATATATATGTTTGAACTTCTCTCTCTCCTCATATATAATAATAATAATAATAATAAATATGTATATATATATGTGTGTGTGTGTGTGTGTGTGTGTGTGTGTGTGTGTGTGTGTGTGTGTGTGTGTGTGTGTGTGTGTGTAATCTCTGTGTTTTTGTTCTGTTTTTCAGTCATCACGTTCTTGGAAATCTTTGCATTGACTGTTTCAGGAAAAATCTACCCTCACCGAAACCAGGTTCCAGTAACGCAATATAAATATTGAATTATATTAACAAGGATGGTCTAGAACGTATAATGATCAAGTTATCTGTGAAGGCAAGGCTACAATTGAATATATCTTTTCTTGAGATTATTACTAGCTTTTGTATCAATAAGCCTGTAAACATTCTGTATAATGTTATAGAGTTGAGCGATAAAAACGTGACGAAATACTTTTACAATGAATAGAAAATAGCATTTTCTAATGAGATTAGTAAATGTTAAAATCACCTGTTTTTATTTTATTTACAGGTAGTTTTAAATAAGATAAAGATTTAACTGAATGGATGATAGCTCTATAACATTGGTTTGCTCCTTACCATATATTTTCTCTCAAAACACATTTTGTTATTACATATTAAAATGAATTTTCGTGGATTTCGAAACGTATAATTCGACCTATTAATATGTATATTAGCAGGATACTTGACGTTGTTCAAGATTGAATAATAATCGACGAATTTTCACACTCCGATCAGTTTATTTTCAGTGAAATCGGTGTTCTCGCCTATTTGTCAATCAAATCTATAAGTTGGCTGCTCCAGTGTGGAAAGCTTCACATGTCTCCCTATAGTGAATTAGTCCAGCGTACCTTGTAGTCTACATTGCACTGTAGAGAACCTACTGTTAGTCGTATAAAAGTATTGTATATATAATGGCTGGAATTGAATTTTACAAGTATCTTGACTAAATTGTGCATTAAACAGAAGCATTTGTTAAGAACGCGTCCCTGTTATGTTAAAAAACCTACTGTTGATTTTATATACCTGGTCTTTCTAATTTTGTGGTTATAATTGCTTTAATTTAACATTCAAATTAAAATGTCGAGTGACAGTGTTCAATTGGGCTTAAAACAGAATCATTTATTTCGAACGTTCCTTTGTCATATCAAAGAAACTACTTTCGATTTTTATGTAGGGTCTCCTTGCTGGTGTTATAATAAAACTTCTCAAATGCACTTGTTATGTTTGGCTGTGTAAAGTGTTAACTTTTGTCGAAACCCCTTTTTCCCTCTTTCATCGGATCATTTCGATTATTGATTATCGATACTTACCAGTGGAATTCCGATATAAAACTAATCTACGAAACATAATACAAAAAGTAGGTTTGTGTTAAATTTCATAAAAAGCAACCTAGTCGTTTCGCAGATCACAGAAAACGACCTCATTCACTGACAAAGTTCACTTTATATGATATTAGATAAATAACTAGGTGCATAGAATATAGATATATGGATAGATTATAAATAGATAGACAGAAAATAGATAGATATGTAGATGAAGAAATAGATTAGAAATTTAAAAAAATGAGATTATGATTAAAAATAATCTAAACATTCTGTAAAAATTTGGAAGCATGCAGTTATTTAACAGCAGTATGCTTGTAATATTAATCAACAAATTTAGCAAGACATTGAATGGATACCGAATATTGTTTTCATATTATCATCTGAGCATTATTTGTACGAAACAATCCTAGAAAGTGAGATAATCATAATTATTTAATGTTTAAATTAGCGAGCTTTTTTATGAAGACAATATTATTTAGGGGCCTTAAAAAGAATAAAAGTAACTAATTAAACGTAAATGGAACTTAATTTCCACATTTATAGAATAGTATCAGGTAGACAAAAAGTTCTTGCAGTTTTTAACTTTTAAATTCAGGTGAACATATTCCGGCTCAAACAAAAATGTATTGATTGAAATAAGCAACTTCAGAATCAACACACTTTAAACAAAGCAAAAACAAGTGTGTTTATGTCAGTAACGTGAAAATACCCACTTCTGGTGGCGCTTAAGTCGCTGAAGGCGTTTTTGATAGGTTTTTGAAGCATTTCTCAGGCAGAATTTGTCGAGGTACTTGAAAAAGTGGTAGTCAGTAAGTAAGAACTCTGGAGAGTATAGCAAATAAGGCAGAGTTTTGTACCCCAATTAGTTAAACTTCTGTAGGGTTTGTGTAGCAACGCGCAGTTTGACATTGTCGTGGGGGGATCTCAACTGACCTGTTGATTAATGCTGGGCGTTGTTGTCGAAGTTTCTGATGCATTTCATCTATATGTTAGCAGTACATTTCTTCCGTAATGGTTTCGCCTGCATTGTAAAATCTGTAAAGGATGAGACTCGTCGAAAACTACCAAACAGTCACCATTACCTTCTTTTTGTGCAACTCTAGCATCGGGAAGCGTTGTGGAGCTTCGTCGGCGTGTGACCGCTGAGCTAGGCGTCGACGGTTATCGTAAATAATCAACTTTTTATTGCAAGACACAACCCTGTCGAGAAACGGGTCGTTCTTGTTGCGTAAAAAAGGGAATGTAAGCAGTTTTTTGGCTGTTGTTCAATTGGTGAGGCATCAATTTATTACATTTTTGTCATTCTAATGTTTTCTAGTAGTTGGAAATTATTATATATGCTACGTCTAATTCAGAAGCAAGTTCTCGAACAGTTGTGCGTAAAGTTGCATCGACTAATGCTCTTAATTGATCGTTGTCAACATCCGATGGCCGATCACTACGATCATCATTTTCAAGACTCTCATCTTTTTTAAACCTCTATTGTCTTGTCCGTCCAGTAGCAATTCCTTTGCTCAGGCATGTTGTTTATAGTGCGCGCTGTTTCATCAGCTTTTAGGCCTAGCTTTAAGTGAAATAAAAAGCTGTGCAAATATGCATATCTTTGTATTTTGTATTCATCGTACGAAAAAAACAACAATGGTTTTAAAACGAGTATAACTTTAAGAATTAGATAAAGCGAAAAACGCAAATCCAAATATATATATAGTAAATATATTATCACGAATTTTTTTTTTTGGAACACGCATCATTTTAATCAAAATTAAAATGTTCGTAAGAACTTTCTTCTTAATCTAAATGTTGAATGAACAGGTGACCATACTGTAGACCTTGTTTTGCACTTCGTGTATATATATATATATATATATATATATATATATATATATGTATATATATATAGGAGTTGAAGATGTTTTGGTTTAAGGAGTTGTTACTAATCCCTTTGCTAATTGATGTAGGTATATGTTTTATAATAGATTAAGGCTGGTTAGATAGTGGGTTAACATAGATGGGATTAGCGTTATCCTTCTTATATGGGTCATAACACACCTTTCTTAAATTTAAGGTTACATTAAAAAATTACTATTCTAACAATTTAAACAATTTCAACTTTTAGGCTTATTCTGCTAAACTCATTGAGGATAATGTTTTCCATTCTCTCGCATTTAAGACCTAGAGTATTTTATAATCCTAAGCCCGTCGTCTTTATATAGGCCGATGTTTTCAACTTCGATGGTCCTAGTTAGGCTATATAAACATATACACCTACGAGATCTGTCAATTCAGTTGAATCCAGAGATGCAATCGACACGTCAAATTAACTATTTGATCTTTCTTTGTTACCTCCCTGAAAAGTTCATTCGTGATAGAGGGGTAGTAGTTTTCGATATCAAATTGTAGAAAGGAGTCATTTTGTTTATTAATTATGCTTGAGAACCACTTAATCGTATCATTTGTATTAGTCCATAGGTTACGATTGTATGCAGATTTAATATGGCTCTTAATTCTCTTCAAAATATTTTGATGATCCTACCTATCTCGAGTCTAGTTGGATTAATAAGTCTAGTTGGAGGTTTGTTAATAAAGTCAGGTTTGTGATCTTTCAAGAGTATATACGCTTCTTTATTACTTATTTTACCTACTCTGTTGCTGATTTCCAGTTTATCTGTTATTGCGTTACTGTCTTCATTTACTTTTCTAATAATGTCTAAGTTTGATTTTTTTTATGGTTTATAGTAATGTTTTCCTTAAGAAGTTTATCACAGTAGTGTTTGAATATATGGATAAGTGACATTCAAACATATAGATATATAGCAAAAACTGGTTTTGTATTACTGTACAAATAGATTCGAAAAAGTTGTCAAAAAACAAATATATAACAAATAAATGTTATCAAAGGCAAGATAAGTTACTTTTCTACCAAACAGGATATATTTTTGTGTTTTTATTCAATGTAACATATTTATTCAACTCGAAAAAAATGCAGTGTTTACCGATGCATTGGACAATTCAAAATGGCGGCCGACTCTAGCTTACACACGGTAAGTTCGAGAAAAGGTGTTATAAATAATAAACTAGACAAAATACTATTAAAAAACACCGAATCTATGTCAACCTATGTCACGGTAATATATATTGAGCAAATTTCTAACAGTATTTTGTCTAGTTTATTATTTATAACACCTTTTCTCGAACTTACCGTATTTAAGAGAGAGTTGGCCGCCATTTTGAATTGTCCAATACATCGGTAAACACTGCATGTTTTTCGAGCTGAATAAATGTTACATTGAATAAAAACACAAAAAATATATCCAGTTTGGTAGAAAAGTAACTTATCTTGCCTTTAATAACATTTATTTGTTATATATTTGTTTTTTGACAACTTTTTCGAGTCTATGTGTACAGTAATATAAACCCCAAAAACCATATAGTAAAACACAGTAGTGTTTAAAAATATATGGTTAATTGGCAGTTTTACTCATTTAGAACTTCTTTAAAGCTTCACAGCTCATTCATTTTCCAACCACATTTCAAAAAATTATTACAGTTTATAGATAACCTTCTCAGATATGTTGTGAAAAACAATTATCGTTCATTAAAACAAAAGTTATGACAGATTTACTGGTGTTCACAATCGTAACCTTTAGTAAGGATTTCAGCGGCTTTATTTCTGACTGGTTTCTATAGTAACCAAGTCGCTTCAGCGATTAGTGTTGCTACTAAATCATCACTCTTGCGGAAAAAGAAGAAACAAGTGAAACATAGAGTATGAACGTAGACGAGTGCCGTACATTGTTTTATGATTATGTGTATGTTATGTTTATGGGGGGGACTGTAATCAAACAAGGAACAAACGAATTTACTGGAAGTATGGAAAAATGCGAGCATGAAAATAATATGTTTATGTTTAAACTTAGAAAAGGACTAGATATCCTAGTAAAATATATTAAAGTTATACCTTTAAATACTGCAGCATTAAGAATTAAAAAAAAAGCAATTTGATATTATATAATCAATTCTTAATGCTACAATATTTTAGGTTATAAAATTATTAAATTTTATTACTCGAATATCTTGTTTTTTTCTATTCTATTAGAATACTAATATATATATATATATATATATATATATATATATATATATATATATATACACACATACACACAAAGTGCAAAACGAGGTTAACAGTAGTGGCATAAGAAATAAAAGTATAAACAAATGAAAAACAACCGTCCCATAAATTTGTAAGATATATTTACTTATGATAATTCTGTTTCCTAACAATAAAAAAAACATCAAATAAATCACATTTTTATTTTAGAAATACAATTATCTAATTTCACAAATTATATTTTACTAGTAATATTTTTTCGCATTGTAAGCCCTATTTTCCGTTAAAGTTAAGCAAAAGAAAATTATATAAAAAAAAATGTCAAAAAGACAGATTATCACACTGAACAACGAGATTATTGACCTGAACATACTGGAATACTTTGTTTGGACATGAGTGAGATAACATCACTAACATGACCGCCCACAACACCAAAGCCAGCCTGATCGCCAGCTCTTGCGTAAAACGCATGCTCGGTGATACGAGTGAAGGCGGTACGATTGAATTGATGGCAGTACTACTACATAATCAAGTTACTTGAATTGATTATTTTAAAAATAAAAGTTTAAAAATAAACCTAATAGTTTTGTGTTTTTTTGTTTGTTAAGGACGACACATTTATCGTTCTATACTGTAGTTATATACGCTGAATATTCGATTGTAAGAATCGAATTCCAAATTTCACCGACAAACTAAACACCGATAAACTAAACGCTAGTATAGGATTAATGATAATCAGGCCCTGAAGGCCTTAGATTTTATATAATATATAATATAATAAAGCAGGCAGTTTCATGGTGCGTTTTTTCTTTTCTTTTTCATTTATTTTTAACAATGTGTGGTTAGTGTCCAAGTGGCTCGAAGTTCTCTACTAGACAAATGTTGTAATCTGATTTTAATCTCATCATTTTGCCATAATTCGTTAAAAACAGAAAATGTAAACAAAGGGATAACGCGTCCCAATAACAATCTCTTCGCAAAATTTAAAAAAAACAACATTGAGGCATAATTAGATAAGATTTAGATCGGGTGTAAAAAGTAACGAGATATTCCTAACTCGTTACTCAAGCTCTATCCGAAGTAAAATACTAAAGGATGATTAACTTGTCGGCAAGAACTCGAAATGCAACTGTAGAACCCTCACGAAATGCACCAATCTTTAAAACGTTCTATCTTTCCTATAGGTTCGAAAAATTATCGTAAATTACCAGAAATTCCGACATATTCAAACCAAACCTTCCGAACACTAGCAACGTCATCACACAAAGCTATTTATTTTTCATTACTTGAAATACAGAAATAGAGAAGTTACAGGGGTAGAGTAGAGATTACTAATTAGTGAAATCAAGAGTGTATTGACCATGCATTACAATAGGAAAATGCGATTTATATCAGATAAGAAACAGTCACAAAAAATTATATAACTTTTACATGATGAAAAAAATACAAACATTAGAATAAAGAAAAACAATCTCATTTAATCTATTATTAAATAGGTATTTTGCTATATTTACATTTTACTAGAAGACTTAATTAATGTTTGTCATTCGAATATATATATCGGATCAATCAGGTGTGGTTTTTACCAGCTTAATTTTTTCACAGCAAAAATTTTTCTTGTGTAGATTTTAAGAGACAAATAATTACTGACTCCGTTGCGATTATGCTTAGAAATTAATCTATAGCAATATTGCCATTATTAGGACTATGTAAAACATCAAAAGGATATACGAGTGATTAATACAAATTCAATTTATCTAGTTTTCGATATTTAATTTGTTTTGTAATCTTAACATGTATACAATTAATAAAACACAAGTTGTTATTTAATCCTCATTCACGGCAAATATGTATGAATTTGCATATCAGATACGTATACCTTTTTTTGAATTGGCTATTATGTGCATCGAATTCATTGTTAATAACGCACTATTACAGTATCAAACCTGTCGACTATAAGTGCCACAGTAAAAGTGTTTAATCATCATATATAACGAACAATGTATCATGAAGAAACAATAATAAAATATAGTTTGTTGATACACCATAAATAAGTAAGCAAGAAATAAAGATTAAATATATATTTAAATTAAAAATATAATGCAATGTTGAATTAAAATAATTCGTTGTTTACAGACCAACACTTTGCAAGCATTGTTTTACAACAACGAATAGCGGTTTTCATTATTATTACGTATGCGTTTTGTGAGCGTGTGTTTGATTGAGAAATAGTCTTAAATGGAAAGACGAGTTTTCTGGACTAAAAAGCAATCTGACTTGAATGCTTGCCATTTAAATCTATTTATACGACACTATCGATTGTCTGGCTAACAGACCACACCCAGGTAGCAAATGATCAACCAACGAAATGAAACTAGCATTGAGGACGAAAGAAATTGAAAAACAATAATTTGGAATTTTATTGTTTGTATATTAGCAGGATCACTAAGCATTGTTCACGAGTTATGTTCATGGTGAAAACATGGCAAATGTCAATTTAGAAAGCGTAAACGATCTAATCTGGAAAGTAGTGAGCATACCAGAAAACATTAACAATCTTAACCAGCAGAATTATCAGGAATAAACAGGATAAAGGCTCTAGAATTTGAGTTATTTATTATCTCTATACATACATTGTACCTATTTACTATGCCTCCCCACGGGACAGAGTTAGACACCAGGGTCGTTTTTTTAACGTGGAGAAAAGGTACACAAATAAAAATTGTCTCAGTCGTGAAGGATTTCTCCTCCACCGAAAGAGAACAAGAAATAGAAGTGCAGCATTTGAAGAACAGATAATACACTTTGATCTTGTCCCGAAGGTCGAGTATATACATACATTGTAACAGCATCAAAATAGTATCATCATTATTCTAATTTAAATTGGATTTGTCTTGAATAGTTGAAAAATGAAATGTACTCCTTCCATACATTTTTATAAAAAAAAATAATTCTAGTACTACTACAACTACTGATATAATGATAATAATAACAAAATGATACATTATTACTTTTATACATATTATATATATATATATAAGTGAAAGTGTGTGTGTGTGTGTGTGTGTGTGTGTGTGTGTACATTTCGCTACACAATAGCTCTGTAAATTTTTAGTCTACTTTGATATACAGGGTATTGAGATTTGGGAAAATCTTTGTAATTCGTTTTCGGCCAGAAATTTGGCTGTTAATTCGTCAAAGTTTAACGATTTGATCCTCGAGAATTTTGGCTGTAAACACTTGAAATTGGAGATATAGATTCCTTGGACATGAATCTAACTTAATAACTTGATATAAGCCGGAAACAATAAATGTTAAGGGGTCATAATAGGGGTCAAAATTTAAAAAAAATAACTGTGTTTTTTTTTTTTTTGCTCAACATCCACCTCCAAACACTCGGACAACGAGGGGATGAAATGCTAGCATATAATATTAGTCAACCGATAACGATCAAAGTACTGCCGCTACCTAATGCTACTGATGAAAATAATTTTTCATGTACATTTATTTGTTTAAAATTTAATGTTTTATATTCTTTAAAAATTTTAGCGTATTTATTTCCATTATTTCTTATTCCATTAATCGTTACATTATTTAATGTCCCACTGGGAAACACTATTAAAAGCTTCTGAACGTTTTTATACTTTTTTCTGCTTAGCATCGATCGATCTCATCATAATGAATGATGCGGAACAGCCTGATATATTAAAAAATACCAATTTATTAATTAAATTATGAAAACAATGTTCGGTCGGTTTATAGGATCATGGCTTCTCATGAACGTCTCTTATCATTGTCTTTTTAGAATGCCCATGTCATTGAGCCTAGAAAGTGCAACATGTCCGAGAGTGTCTCTTTTTCCAAACTTGTTTCAATAAACTTCTTATCAATTCATTTTTATAAACGTTACATATAATCATATACTACAAGTATCTGTATGATTTATCCATTTTGTTAAATATAAATGAAAAATTGAATAATTTATTATACTTAAAATAGATTAAGAAAGTTAAAAAATAGTAACTTCAAATTTGTAGAAAAAAGGTCATGTGACGTGTGTAATTTGACAATTGAAATATTTTTGAATCAAAATAAATATATTCATTAAAAATATTACAATTGCAAATAACATAGTTTATTTTGCATAATGATGTCTAAGCTTAATTTTAGAAAAAAAAATGGTGAATAATGTAAGAAGTCATATAATTATTATTTTCCCTAATACCTAAGCAAATAATAAGTGTATTTCCTTTTGCTTTGGACGAATACTGAAATGTACAGATGTCGCGAGAAAAAAACGATGAATACAAATTCATGGTACGAACCCATTGGAAAAGTATCCGTCAAATCATATATTTAAGTAAGTGCCAAATTTTTAAATTTATTATTCGAATCCTTTCTATAAAATTCTGTTGTTTTTCTATTAAGGTTATATATTGGGGCATGCACACCTTAGTCAATAGAAACCAGCAATAAAATAGAAAATGAAATTAATTAAAAACACTGATATAATCTAAGTTACAAGTAAACTTGTGGGGAATATTTCACGAAGTGTTTTATAGAACTTAGTTTGTATACTGATGATATATTGATGCAGTATAAGGGGCAAATGATTCTGTGTCTATTTTAGAAGTATTAATTAATGTAACTTGTTAAATTGAGACATTAACTAGAAGATGTAAGAGAAGAAATAGAAATATTTGGTATTGACAAAATTGGTACGAACAGAGAACCATTACTATTCTAACGTATCAGTTTCAATTGATTTCCCCTTTAGTCTAAGTTATCCACACATGTGTATTCACACCACTGCATAACAATTAGCAACTGAGAATAGTTATCAAATTCTAGAGGACATATATATATATATATATATATATATATATATATATATATATATATATATATATATATACATATATTATAACATGTCTGGTAAACACTTATAGGATCAAACCATACACTTCGTCGTCTTGCATTTTTACGTTACGTAAAAATTTATGAAAACATATAATCTCTATGCTAGAAATGGAATATTTGAAGCAATTAATCTTATTCACTTACAGTTTATGTGCCTTTAATTAATTCTATTCAAGTGAAAATAGCATAAACACAACTTTGTAGAAACCTTATTTAGATTACATGCATAATTCCTTGCCAGTAAAAATAACGTCTTGAATTAATGGCATAATTATTAAATCAATAAATATTACTTTGTTTTCGCATAAGATGCCTCCATAAATAATAAACGTCCATGGAATCTTATATGCAAAATATACAGAATACTAAATAATTTATGTTTCAGAATATGTATGATGTTTAAATAATTCGTGTTTTGGGAGTTCTGTCCATTCAATGTGTTCCAATAAAGACACATTATACGCCATTGTATGATACACTTAATATTATGAATATGCTTGTATTTATTTAAAGTAAACCTATTTGGATCGTAATGAGACGTTTTCAAGTAAAGATACAAGTAAAGATATTTTACGACCGGGCAACGCCAGCCAGCCATCTCGTCTATAACATTGTGAACCCGGTTTTGTCTTGTATTGGTCCTTTATTGGCTCTAATTGATATGCATTGCCTCCTACTTGATAGTGGAATAATGAAGCAAGTAAATACAACAGTTACTATTATTAATCAAACTTTCGCATCTATAAAAATCTAATAATAATAAATCATTTTATAAAATATATCTGCATAGTCCGACTCTCACTGGGGAGCAGTAATAGTTTGCGGCGATAACATGCAGGTTCTGTTCGAATTTTAATAAAAACAATTAAGGAAATGCGGAAATTACTATGAATTAATAAAAGTACGAAAAATGGTTCATTAGAATAAAATGGAAAGTAAAAGCAGAAATTTTAGAGGTTATGGATTGTTTAAAGTGATCGAAATCCGCGGTAGCAGTCCTAGCTTTTTCCGTTTGTTGTCCAAGTCTTCCTCTTCTTCTCAACTCTTCCAGCAATAATAATAAATTAAATTCCAGTTTATATTGTCTTTTACTAATGTGTAAAACAAAACAATTACGACTCTTTTTTCTCACTTCTTTGAGTATTGTCATGTTAATAACAGCATTGGAAATAAACATTTCAAATCTCATGTTAAGAACGCCTTTTGGGAGAGACACCACCAATCTCCCCATCGTAAAAACGGCATTCGGATAAGATACCCCGACATTCCAATGTAAAGAACGGCTTCAGGAGGCAACGGCCTTTTTATTAGGTGGAATATCTGAAGATAATTTCCTGAAATTTAGCCGTGATAATCGTTTCCAACATGCCCATCCGGAAATACTAAATATAATTTTGGGTTAGCAGTGTCGGGATAAGAGAAGTAGATTTGTTTATCGCGCATGTGTACAACCATCGCAGCTAGTGAATTACATGTCTTTATATCTCTATATGTGTATTCTCCGCAAAATTTGAATGGGATTTTCTTAATCAGCATAGTCGAAAACATATAAAAGTAGTCATTCTATAGAAAATTGTTGAGGTGGACCTAATGTACAATCCTCCTCCAAATTCAATTACCGTGGCCGCAATCTAGCAAGACCAAAAAACAATTTTTAATACAATACTCGACCGAATTCAATTTCCTATACAATGAAATTCACGTTAAAACTGTAGCGAAGGTCATCAGTGTAAAAATTCAGTATTTGTGCCTAAAACCAGACCCTAACTTGCAAACATGCGTAAAGGTCTGGAAGCAAAACATGGAAAATATGGAAAATATCTAAACAGGTAATCTTGCAGAATTTAACCTGGATTCTCGCGATATCACGTCAATCATGGATAGGGATCGACTGGCAATCATCGGATTAAGACGGAGGCTAATTTTAAAACAAACAAGCCGGAAAAATAGAAATACACTACCTTAAAATAACAAAATCAAACCGTATGTTGACTGAATATAAATGTTTTATTTATTTTCTTTTAGCAAATTACTTATCACCAAATATTTTCAAGACAAGTAGATGTTTTATTTTTAAACATAAATTGTTAAGTTTTGCAAGATTGTTTTTCTTTTTTTTTTTACTCAATGGGAGTGATTTTTTTAGAAAAGCTACAAAATGTTTACGAAAATCAGATATTGTTAGGTGAGAGAGCGAGCGAGATAGAGAGGAATACATGTTTGTTGTTTTGTTTTCGAAGTGATAGGGAGAAAGAGAGAGACAGAAAGAAACAGAGAGAGAGAGAGAGAGAGTTAGAACGAATATATACAACGTGATAATCCAATCGAAAACGCAGGTTTAAATTAAATATATATAAATGAATTATTTAACAAAAATGTAACTATGTTTGTAAAGAATGTACCTGAGTTTGTAAAAATATTACTGAAAAACGGTACAAATCGAGTGTAGTGAGCAATTTAAATATAGGGCAAAAGTAGATATAATTGCGACGCCATGTGTGAATGGTGTATTTACGTCCGTTGAGCATAGTAATACTGTTATTACAGATTATAGGGATGACTAGAGATCATCCAATCAGATAGAGCGAAATTATTCTGGGAATAATTTATTATTTTTTTGTAACGAAAAAAGGAAAGATTATGTTATGTAAATGTGTTTATAATCTACTTGGGAAGGATGAACTCCCATACATATCCTAAGTGATGACTGGGAGTTGTAGGAGTAATTGTTTAGAGGGAGAATAGGAACTACTTCCTCTAAAAGAGGTTGCGATGGTGATAATGTTTCTCCTATCATGTTATTTAGGATTTTATTATAACGACTAAATGTGTGTAAAATTCCGGTTAAAGTTACATAAGATAGTTGCTTATAGTTTAAGAGATAATACATTCGTATGTGCCATCTGTTGTTGTTGTTGTTGTTGTTGTTGTTGTTGTTGTTGTTCTACTGTTCTTTGGTTGTGGAAAGAATTTCTGCAATCAAATATTATAATGACCAACATAGGTTACATGGTCTCGGCAGTAATTTATTCTTTTTTTTCTATAATTAGCTTCTTTGGAAAATGTGAGTAGCTCTATTATCTAGTCCATTTTTAGGCGAGTAATACTGAAAATAGTCTTGGACATATTTTTTTTCTCAGGGGATTATTGGCAGAATTTATGCTTTACTTTTTTACATATGATACGACCTATAATTTGTATTTAGAATCGCCTCTTACGTTTACACATTCTTGGCAATCCTCCAAAAATCTTCGTAGAATGATATTGGATGTACTTTCCACTTTCACTAGTATTTTTCGTCTGATTTCGGCATTCTTTGTAGATACTAGTCGCTGGCCGAAAATAAGGCATTTAAAAAGCATCTGCCGAAAATCCGTTAGGCTACAGTCGTTACAATACTTGTGTACGATTGACGCAAACGGTAAATAACCTTCTATGTTCAGTTTATCAAAATTAGAACATGCCTTTTCATTATATTTGAAAGAACGACGGTTATTTATCGTTTTTCTTTGCAAGTCTGCTTGTTTTCATAATTTTCTGTTGATAATTTCAGTCGCCGATAAAATTTATCTAAATGATGTACTCTTAGTATGAAAGCTGCAATTTACTAGTGTAGTCTGATGTAATGCGTTTAAAAAGTTAATAAAATTACTTTGTACTCACCATGAACTTTATTAACATACACACACACACACACATATATATATTTATATATATATATATATATATATATATATATATATATATATATATATATATATATACTAGCATTTCAGCCCGGCGTTGCCCGGGTGTTTGGAGGTGTATGTTGAGCAAAAAAAATAAATAAATAAAAAGCGGTCATTTTTTAACTTACCACATTTACTATTGTAGGCTCAAATCAAGTTATTAAGTTAGGTCAATGTCCAGGGAAACCATATCTAAAATTTCAAGTGTTTAGACCCAAAATTGTCGGAGGAGTTTGGTAGAGTTCTCAAAGGTCAAATCGTTGAACTTTGACCCCTTAATCGCCAAATTTATGGCCAAAAACCGATCACATCGATGTTTCCAAATCCCACTACCCTGTATATCAAGTTTCGAGTCTGTAGACTTTAAATTGACAAAGTTATTGCGTAGGGAAATGTACAGACACAGCCACAGACACACAGAGACGTTCACTTTTATAGATATACAAGTATGGGTGCGCGGCGTTGCTGGGCTATTTGGAGGTGTATGCTGAGTATCAACAAAAAAAAAAACGGAACATTTTTGTAACTTTGACCCCTATTATGACCCCTTAACATTCATGGTTTTGCACTCACAGCAATTTATTAAGTTAGATACATGTCCACGGAACCAATATCTAAAATTTCAAGTGTTTAGACCCAAATTTTCGGAGGAGTTTTGAAGAGTTCTTAAAAGTCTAATCGTTGAACTTTGACCCCTTAGCAGCCAAATTTCTGGCCGAAACCCGATCCCATAGATTTTCCCAAATTTCAGTACCCTGTATATCAAATTTCGGGTCTGTAGACTAAAAATTGACAGAGTTATTGCGTAGGGAAATGTACGCAGACAGACAGACAGCCAGACACGTTCACTTTATATATATATATATATATATATATATATATATATATATATATATATATATATATATATATATATATATACCATTTCACCCCGGCGTTGCCCGGGTGTTTGAATGTGTCTGTTTAACAAAAAAAAAATGTGGTAGTAGGAAGGCACGCTCGAACTCGTACCGCGAAGGAGGAAAAGAACGAGGTAAAAACCTAACGTCTATGCTGTTACGACCACAGCTAAACTGGGAGCGACCTTTTAAAAAATAAATGCTAGACACTCTAAAGGAGAGGATAACTTTCCAAAATATCGGCGAAAAAAGTGCCCACCCTTGTAAAAAAGTGCCTTGTTGAAGGGAACGTATAAATGTTTTACCCAATTTTTCGATATTTTTCGTATGAAAGGTGGGAATTTAAAACGATACTGATCTTGGTAACATCGGTCGCATCTATTGAAAGTTTTAAGCAGACATGCAAACAGACATACATACATACATTTATATATTGATAACTAAAGATTTTCGACCGAGACCGATTAAAAAGTTTGCCCTACCTCTGAATACCCTTCATGTAAAATTTAAAATATTTAGACCAGAAATTGTCTGAGTAGTTTGGAAGAGGCCGCAGAGATCAATTTTTTAAACTTTGACGACGTTTTTGACCCCTTAACATTTATTGTTTTGGGCTCAAATAAAGTTTTTAAGTTAAATCCATGCCCAAGGAACAAATATCTAAAACTTAAAGTGTGTAGACCCAAAATTGTGGGAGGAGTTTGGTAGCGTTCTCAAAGGTCAAATCGTTGAGTTTTGACCCCTTAATCCCCAAATTTCTGGCTGAAAACCGATCACATGGATTTTCCTTAATCTCAGTACCCTATATATCAAATTTCGAGTCTTTAGACTAAAAATTGACAGAGCTGTTGCGTAGGGAAATGTACACATACAGACACACAAAGAGACGTACACTTTAAATTTTATAGATATATAGATAGATAGATAGATAGAGATATGTGTATATAAATATATACATATATAAATATATATATATGCATATATTTAGTGGAAATGGTAATTAATAAAAACTGAAGAAAGTGATCAATACCTTTGCAGAGCAGATATGCGTTTTATTTTTTATTACCGTATATTTCTGTAAAGTTACATTATTGTTTCAGCTACTTGGCCGTTTTTTTTTTGCCGTCTGTAGAATCCTCAGACTTTTGCAGAAACGGTTTTTGTAAAAGTCTGAGGAAGCTACAGACGGCAAAAAAAGCGGCCAAGTAGATGAAGCAATATGTATATATATATATATATATATATATATATATATATATATATATATATACATATATATATATATATGTATGAAGAAAGAGAGAAGAAGATTATGAGGAGTGAAAAAGAAAAAAAAAGGCCATTATTGTACATGTACTAATTTCTATCATTCACAATAGCACACACACATCTTTAGAAAATGTATCCTGGCATACAGGCAAATATTAACCAGGTCGATCAAGTCACGCATATGCGATATATGTCAGATAGAAATGTAGCCAAGTTGATCCTAACATTTAAGCTACTATTTAATTCTCTTTCCACAGAACATATGAACGACGGTCTGCATATTCAGCTGTTGTACGGTTCGAATCATTCGGCAATATCATTTCTCTGGTCCGAAATCTTATTAGTTGCTCGAGAAACCGAGAAAATATATCAAACTGAAATTTTACCGAAATGTATTGGCAAACATTGAAAGGTTCGAGCCATCTGAAATATCACAGCGGTTTTCATTATTTCACGGTTTCTTGATAACAGGCATTAAAATGCAAAAATCCAGCTAAAGTAAAATGCTTTAAGGAAAATTAAGAGCAGACTTTCTGAATAGAGTTTCCCGGTTGTATCGATGTAGATTAACCATCTACATCCTTGGTGCTAACATTGAAATGATCAAAAATACTCACTTGCGGCATTACAGTAAGGCACCAATGCAAGATCTAAGTAATTTGTAGTGTCCGTCAAATAAAATGTGTATGCTATTTTATTTATTTATAGTCCGTGCCCCCTATTTTGCGATTCAGTCTTCATCTTGAATAAATAAGCACTGTTTCTGACAAAGGGGGGATCTAATGCTGTATATCAGTTTTTTTTTTGCCAGTTGTAGTAGCTAGAGAGTATTTCTCTTTCCACACTGTCCTGTTGAGGAGGTTGTCCTATCAAAAGATTGAAATATGGATATTCTGCATTGTCGTTGGTAAGTGAAGTGGAAACCCTGCGGTAGTGAACGATCGGGCGTCGCAATGCCATATTAGTAGAAATTGGCATTGCTTTTCCTTTTTCATAGTCGAAAAAGCGTTCTTCTTTACTATCTATTTTTATCACTATTTTCTTTCTTGCTTCACTTTTTATTATTCTGTTACCAACTTCCACAAACTCTACAACCTAACTATAAAATATTTCAACAAACAAACCACTAGAAAATTCAAAATCACAACTGTCAATGTAGACACGCACTACAAGGTCTCATTATCTAACATCAGGGTCTACGTTCCAAAATTCTTGAAGTTTAAATTCGCTTGCGGGAGACAGCACCTGATCTCATTGCAATTATTCGACTATATTACTATCTTACTAGTCGACGTCTCCATCACAGACTATACTAACTTCATACTCAAAGTCGATAATCAAGATTTCCGGAGACAATGAATATATGTCTACATCAATAAAAGGTGAGGTAAACAAAGCTCATCCAAAGACCATCTGACTGCCAAACCGCGGGGTGTGGATCTCCAATGGAGCGGTAACAACAACAGAACAAGAAATAACAATACTCAAGACTTGAACATCAGAACATGGAACGTCAGAGCAATGCTCAATGCGGACTTGGGTGACAGACCACATAGAAGAACAGCACTCATACATCTGGAGCTCGAAAATACAAATATCGACATAACTGCATTGCAGGAGACAAGACTCAGCGGGGAGGACCAACTGAGAGAAGCAAGAAGAAACTATTTCTGGAAGGGCTGTCCTGTAGGTCAACCAAAAAGAGCTGGCGTCGCTTTTGCGATCAGAAAATCACATAGCCAATAGACTCGCAGAGAGTCCGAGAGGAGTCTCTGAAAGAATAATGACACTGCGAATCACCACATCCCATGACCGTAACATCACCACTATCAACGTCTATGAACCGACAATGACTTACCCAGACGAGGAAAAGGAGGCCTTTTACTCTCAGCTGAAAGACACCATAGCAAACGTCCCTGCAGCGGATAAGCTAGTTGTCCTTGGTGACTTCAATGCTAGAGTGAGCTATGACTACAATACATGGGACCCTGTTCTCGGAAAGTTTGGAAAGGTAAATGCCAATTCAAATGGAGAACTGCTGCTCTGTTTGTGCATAGAGTTTGAACTGGCAATTACGAACACTTACTTCCAACTTCGGATAAACATTACTAGTTTTGGGAACATCCCAGATCAAAAACAACCCAATCTCCTGGACTATGTTATCACAATAATGAAAGACCTCAAAGATGCCAAGAACACAAGAGCTATGCGAGGACCAGATTGCCAAACATACCACTACCTAATCAAGATTACCTTCAAGTTCTCCATAAAACCTGTGTACAGCAGGGCGACAACGAAACGCAAGAGAAGGCTAAACACATCAAAGCTCGGAGATAGAAAATGGCAAGATAGACTAAAACTTGCAATCAACTCAGCATTAGAACAAACCAACGATGAGTCTGATTCACCAGAACAAATGTGGGGCTTGCTAAGCAGGCCTGTATATTCTCCGCTGCGGCAGAGGTACTTGGTTACACAAAAAAGCGGAATACGGACTAGTTCAATGAGAATGACCAAGAGATTAGAGATGTAATAAATGAAAGAAACCAAACATTAGAATCAAAGCTAAGCAACCCGGCTAGAGCAAACCAGAAGAAGCTAAAACAAGTGATGGCAAAAGTCCAGAAAAACTAAGAGAAATGAAAAACACCTGGCGGCTGAAAAAGGCTGAAGATATGCAAAGGCAAGCGGAGGAAAACAATTCTGCAGTTTTCTTCAGATCAGTGAAGGAAGTGTATGGCCCTAGAGCCCAGATGACTAACGCCCTCTTATCAGAAGATGAAAAAACCATACTGACCCAACCAAAACAGATAATTAAAAGATGGCAAGAGTACTTCGGCACCTACTGAATGTACAATCCAATACGGATGAGGAGATCTTAAGCCACATAACAGTTTTCCCCCAGCAGATGGATCTGAATGACACACCAACTCTCGGGGAAGTAAGAAAAGCAATTAACAAAACTAAAATGAACAAATCTCCAGAAATTGACGGCATACCACCTGAAGTATACAAGTTCGGTTGAGAACCACTCATGAGAAAACTTCACTAACTAAAATGCTGGAAACAAGAAACGCTGCCACAAGAATTCAAAGATGTTATGATCATCCCAATCTACAAAAACAAAGGTGATCACAAAGACTGCAGCAATTACAGAGGTATATCTTTCCTGACCATTGCCGGGAAAATAACGGCTAAAGTGGTGTAAGTTGGCGGAAAGCCTCCTAACCGAATCGCAGTGTGGATTTAGACATGAAAGATCTACAATAGATATAATCTTCAGCTTATGGAATATAAAAAAAAAAGCCATTGAGCAGTATGCTCTTGGTCATTCTCATTGAACTAGTTCGTATTCCGCTTTTTTGTGTAGCCAAGTACCTCTCCCGCAGCGGAGAATATATGGAAGATTCAAGAAAAGGCCATTGAACAGTATTGAGAGCTCTACATAGTATTTGTAGACTTCCGTAAAGCATTTGATACAGTTGATCGAAAAATGCTGTGGAAGGTTTTTAACGTGTTTGGATGCCCCGATCACTTTGTGGAAATTATCAAACAGTTTCACGAATGAACAAAAGCGAGAGTTGTAGTAGAGAATCTAGAAAGTGAACTCTTGGAAGTAAACCACGGCACCAAACAAAGGTTCGTACTGGCCCCAACACTGTTCACCCTATTTCTGACAACTGTCCTATTGCTGCTTCATCAAAGCATCGAAGAAGGTGTATTCATCCACACACGCTCTGATGGGAAACTGTTCAACCTTGCAAGACTGAAGCCAAGACCAGGACAAGGAAGGAGCTGATAACAGAACAACCGTTCGCAGACGACACTGCTCTGATAGCTCACAATTAAGCTCAGATTCAAAGGATAGTTGATACTTTCTCTCAAACAGGCAGGAAGATAGGCCTACAAATTAACATAGAGAAGACTGAAATGATGTATCAGCTCTCACCAGATAACAACGACCCACAAGAACCTATAATAACAATCAACGGCAAGGTGCTAAAAGTTGTAGAATACTTACAATACCTTGGAAGAACTCTTAGCACTGATAACCGGGCTGAAAAAGAAATAAGCTGCCGAATTCAAAGCGCCTGTTCCTCCTTTGGCAAGCTAGAAAAGAGGCTCTGGACAAGGGCTGGTATCCGGCTAGAGACGAAGTGATGAGTCTACAAAACCATCGTTCTGCCAGCCCTGCTGTATCAGCAGATACCTACACTCTTTATAGAGAAGACGTAAGGAGCTTGGAAGCTATCCACCAGAGACACCTGAGAAGGATCATGAAGATCAAATGAAGTGACTTTATACCAAACACGAAAGTTTTCAGGAGAACAAAGCTAAATAGTGTGGAAGCTACCCTTGCTACAATGCAACTACGATGGGCCGGGCACATTACTAGAATGGAAGAAAACCGAATTCCAAAGATGATCTTCTACAGGGAACTGGAAAATGGAACCCGCAAGGTAGGAGGTCAAAAGCTTCGCTACAAAGATGTAACAAAGCGGCATCTGAAGGCAATGAACATCAATGTCGAGAGTTGGGAGGAACAAGCTAAAGAAAGGTGGAAAGAAAAGAGAGAAATAGAGAGAAAGATTGGAGAAGCCTTAGAGTTGAGACACTATAGACGACACACTGCCCTGGCACCCACATATGCAATGCCTATGAATGGATGTTTCACACAGAAAGAGGACTATGTCAACGCCAAAGGATAAAGTACTGAGGCCCCAACTAGTCAACGTCAAGACTGACGGAGTGCATGATGCTGCTGCTGCTGCTGCTGCTGCTGCTGATGATGATGATGATGATGATGATGATGATGATGATGATGATGATGATGATGTCAAGGTTACTTCCATTTTTGGCAGGAACCTCTCCAAATAAACCCCAAACATGTGCTTTAGAGAAACGCTTATTCACAGTATATCATTTACATTTGCCCTCGACCGTCCTCATAATGATGGGGTAGCTCTTTTAGAGTATCGTTAAGCAAATTGAATATACCCTGTCTGATTATTCCTCAGTCATTATTCACGCCTGTGGAGATTTAATGTTAACAGTGTTTACAATATTATGAACATTAAATCTCTGGTGGTAATGCTGGTGAGCAATTTGCAATCTTTTCCATACTACATGTCCTGAACTGTGCTCATCCCCAATCCTGTCTCGGTTAGGATCTCATGATCACTTGGTTATCTCAATAAAGATAAAAACAAAAAAAAACCCAATAAACTCCAAATATTTCTCTCCATATAACATTATTCCGACAATCTGATATTCGGAAATGTTTATTAACTCCATTTTTTACATCAATTAATATTGTGCCACTATTTTATGCGATTAAAATATCATCGACTCATAAAATAAAATCAGTAGTCGCTTGCTTACCATTTAAGCGTACGAACAGGGATTAACTGAGTATTGTTTGAATGATTAATCAAATACTTTTGGACTATTTGATCCCAATTTCTAAGATTTTGCTTAAACTTTACAGTGATTTCGTAAACTATCAGATCCAATATTTATTGCTCATTTTGAATCTCTTTGGAAGGGAAATGTCAATATGACAATCCATCAGGACGTTTAGATAAGAATTCCTTACGTTCATTGCTTAGCTAGCAGCAATAAAATTCTAATAGTGTTCATTTTCACGCAGATTAAAAAAGACGTCGGATTTATATCCGATTAAAATAAACTTTTCACTGGTCGACGGGACTGCACGTCGAAGAAGAATAAAAAAAGATTTCGCTAAGCACGATAAATAAAGTGTTAACGAGAAAAGGACATTTTTTTCGCACAGAAATTAAAAAGAATAGCCAATAATTAATAAATGCTATAAACTCTCTTTTACAGATAAGTAACTTTTTTCGTTTGAAGGAAAAAGAAAAAAAGGTGTAGGACTAACAAGGAATTGAACCCAATTACACGTTACGAAAATTGAATAATGACAAACGGAATCTACTGCTTTCTATATAAACGCAAACGCCGAATTATTTTCTCAGACAAATTGCCACACGAGGAAATAAATATATGAAAGAAATATTCGTTAAATAACCAGGTTCGAATTTTTTAAAGGTTTGTTTTCTTCAGAGTTGGCACTATAGGAATAGTAAATCAACGAATTGGGTTGTTTTGTCATATCAAGTAATTCCATACTGTCCAAAAAAATCAAAATGACGAGTTTGAAAAACAAATTTTGGAAATCGTGATATTCCAACAAAGTCCATAACTAGAACTTGAAAAAAGGTTCAGAGAAGCGCAATTGGAAATTCAGAAACAAAACGAAGAGAAACGATTGGCAATACAGAAACAAAACGAAGACAAACAGTTAAATGTAATAAGATATCTCGAAGGAAAACCAGGGAAAGGAAATTGGCCGACCCGATAGGGATCAACTCCAGGCAAAAGACCTATACGATTATCCCAGTGGAATGAAAAGCGCGAGAGGGTGTGTTCTGGGGTACAAATCGCCCCTATTTGAGAGGTAAGTGGAACCAATTAGTCTTATGAATACGACTAGTTTCAGATAATAAATGGAGACATTCATACCATGTTAAACCGCATGCTACGAACACATTTCTCTCATACCACTTCAGTGGCTCCTGTAGTCCTTATGATATATACATATTATATTTTATAAACTTAACACTACTTATGGTCTCTTTCATTTGTAACCCCTAGCACGGGTCTAAAACAAGTAGTAAATAATAATATAATTACTCCACAATCTAACAACAAGGAGTCGTTAGCGCGGTAATTGAGCAGGTTGAATAATTTACCCAATGATTCGCCTTCAACTCAACCTCCCTCCCAAATTGCCCTGTGTAAACTTAAGCAAACCTCGATGACCTTAATATCATTCGTTTTCATGTCTGCCATATATTAAAAAACTTAGATGGCTTCAAGTTGTGTGGGCTTTATATTATCGCTGGTATACTAATTACAAAATACTCAGGTGAGCCACCCTCTGGTACTTCCCAAACTTTACAACAAATATTTTCCTAATATCTGGAACATAGCCTCTGTTTTGCCAGTGTATAAAAATTTCGTGAAAGAATCGACTCACTCAATTATCAGCTATTTGCCCCGGTGTGTTAAAATGGTTAATTCTTAACTCAAGCAAGAACTAGTCTACCAATTTACAAAAGTAGCATGACTTTGACTAACAGTATGGAATATAATATTATCGTCTGCGTGCCGATATTAGGACAGCTATATCTGACTACATGTAACATGCATTGCATACGGCATGAGAAAGTCAATACACTAGTTTTTGAACTTTGACAAAGGCCGGGATTAAAGGATACTAATATAAATTAAATGAAACAGTTATCTAAATATAATTAGATACTTCTAAGACAAAAAGAAAATAAATTCGTTCCTTGATTAACGTACATTAAAACAACATAATATTATTGCAGAAGTGTGCCGAGTTATTCCTTGAGTCTCTAGTATTCATGATATTCGTAAACCACCTTCTTGATGAGATTGTGTAACGGATGGGTATATTTGCTGATGATAAAATGGTTTGTAATAAACACGAGGGATACCGGATGTACACACATCTTAAGGCAATATCAGAATATTTAGAAAACGAACTTCATTCTGCAGTGGAATACGCTGCAGGTAAATACATGGTACTATTTAATGATACTAATGCTAAACATATTTTCTCTTCGCCATTTAAAGTTTCATGCTCAGCTGCAACAAATACTATTTCACTTGAGAGGTCTTTCTTCGGATTATGTTGCCTATGCTTCATATGCAACATGAACTGGAACAAATACATTAATGTTGCGAAGGGTACTGCTAAAAAATTAGGCTCTTTCTACCCTGCTAGAAAGTTACTCTCGCCTAGTATAGCATGTACATCTGCAAATCCACCATTCAAACATGCCTGGAATATTGTTGCGATATCTTGAATGGTTATTCTACCACTAGTCTCTCCCGCAAGAACAGTGCACAAAAAAGCGTGTCCAATGAAACAGCTATCGCACTGTCAGCTGAGATCAAACTTCTCTTACATCACTGCACTGTTTCATCTATATCTTATTTTACAAGTATTTTAATGAAATGTTCACTTATTAATTCACTGCACTAGTAGCCCGTAAGCATACATACGCTCGGTGATGTGTTTAGTAAGAAAAATTATCTAGATGCTGGAAGCTTTTACTCTAATAGTTTCTTTTTTTATTGGACCTATCTACATGTTACACGCTTCCAAAGTTTAAATGTAATATAAACTACTATCTCAGTCATGTATTTTAAACAAGGCCCCAATTAGTAACTATTTACGTTCAAGATGAAGCGTGACTTTAGGGTGAGCATGGCTAGTATATATATATATATATATATATATATATATATATATATATATATATATATATATATATATATATATATATGAATAAAACATAAATACATTTGAAGCCAAAACTGCAACGTGAATTTTTTTTATAAAATAAACAGGTTTTATTTTTAAAGAAATATATTTCGGAGTAAGACTCCTTTATCAATCTTTTTTTTTCTCTCTTCTTCCATGGCATGGTGTACTGGGAGATAGTTCGATGAAGAGTCCACGTGATGTTGTTAATTGCAGGGGTTTTATGAAGCCGGATAGGTGACGCGTGGTCGCGCATTTTGAAAATCTGGGTAGTAGATATACACAAAAATAACTGGGTAGTAGATATATATATTTATAAAAAAAATTCGCGCTGCAGTTTTGGCTTCAAATGTATTTATGCATGTTTTATTCTTAAAATTTCACTCAACGCTTCGAACGAATATACACAAAAATAACTACCCATTTTATATATATATATATATATATATATATATATATATATATATATATATATATATATATATATATATATATGCCTCCTGGTATTGTCGGTTTAAAAATACGCTTAAATATGATACTTTATTACCTGCAGATTTGGTATATTAATATAGAGCTAATGATTATTATATTGTACACAATACATAGTCGTGATTTGCAACTTATATATATATATATATATATATATATATATATATATATATATTACTGTTGGCATAATCTAGAATCGAAATCAAAACATTTAAAGTCCTAGCCTTAATCATCAACGACTAAGTTTAATAAGGATGGATGAGAAAATTTCGAAAAAAAATACCGACTTTTACATATATATGAATATTTACGACTGGGTAGAACTAACACGTTTAATCAAGTTTTATTTTTTAATTTAAAACTTTATCGGATATTCTTTCGGTTAAGAAACATTTCAAATTTGTTTTATAGATTCATATCCTTCACATATCAATTTTCTCTCTGTATACCTATGTATATCAATGTTTTGCTGATCAAAGTCTTCTTACATACATGTGCTGTACGAAAATGGATTATGTTTTCAAACAAATACTTCAATTTTATATATTTTAATTATTTTATGTAGAACTAACAGAATTCAACTATTTTCAATTGTATCTACTCTACTGAAATATGTTGTAATTTAAAAAGAAACGATAGCGGTATAATATTTACTTATTTAACAATATTTTCCCCTGCTTTAATACATAATACAGAATTAATTTAAACTTACTGTAGTTGTTATGCGGACCTCTGAATATTTCCTGGATTAACAATTGATACTTTTACACTATTTGTACTTTTGCAGTTCATTTTTAATTGTTTTCAAATTCAGCATATAATAAACATGATACTGCAGTATATTGTACTGTACATCATATAACTATCAGCACAAAATTAAAAACTATTCTGATCTGTTTTACTAACGCATTTCAATATTTTAAATCAGTATTTTATATTTTGCTCGGACTATGCACCGGTTTCTGTTTTATATAATTGAAAAAGATGAATTATATTAAGTAAAACAGAATCTTCGCGACTTTGTTTTTAAAAGATATACCCTATTATTAACGTATAAACAACAGCATCAATATTTTAGATTTTCTTTGAGATACGGCGGGACACGGGTTTACTGTAGTACATAGCCTCTCAAATAACGAATATATTAGCCAATAGTTTAACAGTAATTTCGTAACAGACTCACATTTATATACAGTTTTTAGAGGAAACCATCAAAGTCATCAAGAATTTTACATGATTTTTGAAGCATTGACACCTTAACTAATGTTTTCTTTTTTATATTAATATAGTATAAATATTGGGCATTACTATTTTTGTTTATTTATACATTTTCTGCTATTTCCTAAATTATTTACTCCGAGTTAATTTTTTTTAGTTTTTATGTCCAGTCTTTGAGTACTTTTATTCCTCTTTCTACTTATTGATCAGTTGGAGTTAACTGTATGGATTACCTACTGTTGCATCCATTTCCTCTCGCATTATTTGTGAAAGTTATCTATTTAAAATATTTTATACGTGTCTAGGATTATATAATATTGGCGATAATAGATTACTTTTATTATTGCAGTTCAATCGTTGAAATTTAAATTTTTAATATTGAGGATAAGTTCCGGTTTAAAAAATTAACTTCTATTCCAAGCGATTTGACGGATATATTTTTTATATTATTACAAATTCTAACAAAGACACTAAAACTCATATCTATCCATCTATTTTACTATCTGTCTATACAACTGTCGATATATATATATATATATATATATATATATATATATATATATATAGATAGATAGATTGATAGATAGATACACACGTGTATATATATGCATATATATGCATATATATATATATATATATATATATATATATATATATATATATATATATATATATGAATGATTCATCTTGATAAAAGCTTGCCATATTTTTAGCCAACTATTGTACGGGTGTGTGCACGTAGATGAGTTTTTTGTCTAACTTCAGTCCTATATAAACGTTCCCATATGTGACACAGTCTTTTTCCTGATTGTGAATCTTCTATTGACGTTAAAGGTTACTTTTTCTTTGCTGATTAAATACAAATATGACAAAATAAGATTTGCGTTCGATATGTTATAGCCTCATAATAAGTATACCGTTTGTTGACTTTATTAGATGCTTTTAGATAGTTTATAAAACCAGGCTTCGAAAACCTAACCCAGCACGCACAGTGCAGTTAACTTTCTTTTTCGACATCATTGAATTGTCATCCTGTTTGCCTAAAGTCCTCTTTATAGCAACAAGAATTATACGCTGATCTTCGGCATTGTTATATTCTTCTTTATTGTTGTTTCTATACATTGATCGGCCGTTTCCAGTTATTTAATTACACCCATCTTAAGAAAGTAAGAGTTGTGTTTGTGCATCTTTAAATTACTTGTTTGTTGATCTCTTCTATCACTATTCTGTCTTACAACACTTTCTTACGAAGTGTTTTCTCCTAACGAAGTATCACTCTAGCGAATCTGATATTGTATAATGTTTACTTCTATACTGGCGCTATTTGCCCGTTCAAAAGAACGGTATCAAGCATGAGAGGGTTTCAGTTTATATTGGAAATTCAGCAAATACAACTTTGATCGAATATTTCCAATAGATTGAAATACTTTCTAAATGTAATCAAAGTCTTAGACGGATGGTGCAGAGTAATAAGAACGAATTTCTTAACAAATTCTCAGATTTATTCTTGATGTGATCTGACCATATACGTTTCTCCAGGTGGTCAAAAGCAGAACTGGATATAACATATCTGTTATTAATTTTCACATTAAGCGTACAGTCTTTACTTAGCGTACTACCAAGGTATGCGAAACTGTCTGTAATCATTAACATCATTCCATCAACCAAAATGTTCGGTACAAAATGTGGCTTGTTGGCATGTTAACAGAAAGGAGATACATTACATATTTTCTTCAAGCTGCCTTTGATAACTTATCCATTATTAATTACATGCTCCCTTATAAATGTAAAACAAGGCCAGATTTATCGGCATGTAAAAGTTCAAGAAAGAGGCTTTGAATAGCTTTTTATTATGTAACGTTTAAAAGTTTTCATGATGTACAAAATCGAAACTTCACCTCAATATCACAATTGTTAAAAGCAGTATCAGCGCCACGGCAAAATATATAGAGAATACTGTGGGAGCAACTAATATTGGGTCAAACAAAACCCATTAATCGAATTTGATTTCATAGTTAAAATTCTTAAGCAGTTCCACAAAAATTTAAGAAAGCCTAGTTTAGTAAGAATCGTGCAAATCGCACCAGGATTGATAGTATGAAAACCTTTTATAAGATCGATAAATGCTAAGTACAACGACACCCGCTTTTCCATTAGCTGCCGCGCAGAGAATATCATGCCCATTGTGCCGCGGCCAGATGTAAAATCACTTTCATTCTCTGGGAAGATAGAATGACAAACAGAATTAACAGAAGCTTTGCCAAAAAACTTTATTCTGTTTCAAGCAAACTAATGTAATCATACTCATCCCACTCAGATTTTGAACTCTTTCATTTATAAAGTAAACACATTATTGCATGGTATTGTTGAGTAATAACACTACAATGCCAAACAAGGATTATTGCATGGACCTGTCGGAAACGCTAGCACATTCAATTGACAATAATTCAGCAGGTATCCCAACAGGTATTGTTGCTTTTCTCGTATCAGTCTCTTTAAGTGTGTTTTTGTTTCATCACTTCTGGGATCAATCATAGTCTCATCGACAAGATTCTATTGATGGGGAATATGAATAATCAGATAATTTATATCAGATAGTTTATCAAAGACCACAAACATGCTCTGTTTATCTCTCCATAATCCCTTAACATTGATGTAAAAAGTAGAACAAACTTTTGAATCACATGTACTATTGTTTGAGGTTGTGGACAAAAAGCGTGTCTAATTTAGTTATACACCGTTTTGGATCTTTGCGTTTATTAGTTGTTTGTATTAAAATTTACATTTTGGTCAACCGCTTGACTTCATCTGACGTAGTTCTCGCTCTATATTATTTAAACTCTGTGTGAGTATTTTTCTGCAGTGGTTTTAGCTGGCCCTTTTGAACACAATTATATTTTATGAGCCTTGTTTTGTTCATTTACAAAAGATCAGCGTCTGTTAAATCATTTTCAGCAGGCAAACTTTTATGTTTCGTCTTCATAAATCCACGAACATACGTTATTTTCCTATATATGTATGGGTCCTGGATATGGCCTAAAACTATATCCAGTGGTGAGGCCCTAGTTTGCGGGATTTGGGGAGTGTGGAGTCACCCTTTAATTACTATTGCTCCCAGGTTCACTCTGACCCGGAATGTTAGTACCTGTTAGGGTCCCAAATATCGGTTAAATAGAAACCGACTTGAAAACAACAAATATATTCTATTAACATTTTTTAAAAAATCTTTGGATGCTGCATTAAATAACCCGAAAAGGGTTGATATGCCGTAAAACAAAAACAACCACCCAACCATCCTATATATGTATTACTTTAATCGATGCAAAGTTCCATCAAATGGGATAGCAATAAATGAAGTCAGAAGAGGGCTGTGTACTTTCTTAAGTTATAATATAAAACACTCAATGAATTTAGGTTCTTTTATTTCATTGGCTTTAATTTTTTCTTTATTCGAAACTTATTTGCACGACCAGGTTTGTGATCGGTGTCACAGTTTGCACACTCTATTACTCCGATAATAACCATATCCTGGGTGTTTACGCATGATATCGTATTTCGTAATATGTCCCTGTTTTGATCTAGGATGTATCCATGTTACCTTTGCTGGTAAAAGGTATTGTATACTGGCAGTTTATATTCAGTGCACAATGCTACACTAAGATTACCATTATCATTTGCTTTACAAAGCACATTACGACATTCTAACTATCATGATGACTTCAAAAACATGCAGTCAAGTCCAGAAGTAACGAAATCTGATTCGATTTTGATATACCTTTGATGCAATTAGTTAGATTGTTATTTAACACCATTTTGACACTTCACCGCTGTTCAATTAAGAATATATACTGAAATGACTGACGCTTAACGTTGGCAAGGTAAAAGTACCCTCAGTGACATGATCAGTAACTCCACAAGATTGTTCTAACTGGAAAGTGATCACAGTGTTAATAGGAAAACTACAAATATTTCTCTATGGTAATCCCTGTGGTTTTTCATTCTAAATATATATATTTACTTTGTCTTTTTCAGTATGTTAATGTTCAGCACTAATATGAGTTTCCGATTGACCAGGGATGCCAACATCAGTTTCGAGTAGCAATATTCGATTTAATCTTCTTTTTTTAACATAACTTTCATTACTCTTTATTTTAGTTTCCCTTTGAGAAATAAACCACCGTAAGCCGCATATAGCCGCCCGACGAAAGGAGGAACATACGATTTTAGGTCACCTTTTTCTAGACTCGTCCCATTATCTAAGTGCACGGTACTATCCCATTAAAAGCGCTACTTAGTCATAAAACGCCTAACCTTACCTAGTTTATCTTCCTCTAAAGTAAGGGGAACGTAAACGTAAACTTTAATCTGCTTATTTGCAAACGTGTGAAGTTATACATCCGTAGTCAGGATCAAAAGAAAAAATGTGTAACATAACTTATAATTGTATCTTCTGCAGATTTTCTTGATTTGTCTTTCTCACAAAAGCGATGGCAGTCACAGAGGTCAAGCGACAACTAGCCACCAGATACTGAACAGACGCATGATGGATTTGGACAAAGAAAACGGAATGTTACATATATCATAAATATTTATTCATGATGACACAGTACACTGACTGGGATATTAATCAATCGATCACCAAAGAGTCCGAATAATAAGTATAGGCCATAGCTTGTTGTTAGTTCCTAATCAGATGTAGTGGCTATGGCCACGAGATAGCCGCTCGACACCGTTCAGACGCATGGTCTGTTTTGCTGGTTAACTGCATAGAAGAGCATATCCATAATACTTGTAGGTTGCGGGTGTCATGACTTTAGACTCAGACCCCCCAGAAGTTTCGGGAACAGACATAACATTAACTCTTTGATCTGCGCCTGATATATATTAAATACGTACATGCACATATATTGTTATGTAAAATACAATACTGCTTTCTACTGAGATATAATTACTTGCCGTTTATTGTTTTACTCAGAATGAGCGATGAGAATGCTACTATCAATATTTAAAACAAATATATACTTTCGCGTTCTTGTTGCTTTTTTCTTTGACAAGAATGACGCCTCTCTAAAGAACAAAAAACGTAGAGACATTCAATTAAATGCATTTCCGAATAATAGGTGGAAGTTTGCTTTTTTTGTTGTAATTTGTTGTGTTTTTTTTTAAAACATTAAGACCTTTTTCAATAGATATAAAAGAAAAAATCCATATTTCTGCACAATGAATCAAGCAAATGCAACAGCCGTTATTGTAAACAAATATAAAGACAAAAAAATAAGCACTTCCTTGCGTAGTACCCGAAAATATAATCCTTGAGTGAGTCTAGTGAAAATGCCCTTGTTTAGGCAGCGCCCTTAAGGTATCAGTAAAAATCTGATCTCTCAGAATTCGTGACAATAACGACTGACTTTTTGTTGCAGCATAACAATATAAATAAAATCATCGAACGGATCGATATGAAAATACACGCGCGGATGCAGTGCTTTTGGGTATCGGCGACAATATTAAAATACGTTAATATTCACGAATGTAACGACTCATCTCGCAGTTGCATTATCAAAAAAAATAAAATCTACGAATAAATTCATATGAAAATGCACGCGCGAAAAGGCAGAGCCTTTTAGTATAGGCGAAAATGTGAAAGCATTAAAAACACGAAATGGGCAACTGACCTTGCAGATGCATAATCAAAATAAAAACTAAAATCTACGAATGAATCCAGTTGAAAATGCAATCGCGGAAGCAGTATCCGTTCGGTTTCGGAAAAAGGGGAAAATATTTAAAAATTTACGTAAAAAACGACCAGCCTGACACTTCCATGATAAAATCATAGAATTAATTCACTTGAAAAATTCGCCCACGGACGCAGCGCCTTTTGGTTTCGATGATAATATGGAAATATTACAAAACTCACGAAAACAACCAGTTAGCTCGCAATTGGCACCATCAAAATAAAAGAAAGTTACTTAAAATATATATATATATATATATATATATATATATATATATATATATATATATATATATATATATATATATATATATCGTTCTGCCCTGTCTTCTCCTTACTTCCATTTACTTTTTTTTATTAGTATATATTCTGGGTTATTTGTAAGGTATTTTTTAAATGATCTGTAGCAGTTTTCAGATAAATCATCTACAATGATAGCTGACTTGCAAACCTGTTTTGTTCCCTGGAATCTGATCGACATTTACAATTTTTTTTTAAATTCTCCATTCAAATTTTGTTTTCATTCTCAAAATAGTAGTTTGTGATTGATAACTTGTTGATCCTCGCTACCTTACCTTTATTTATTAGGGTGACTAAAGAATTAATTTGTCTTTATTCCGAATTTACTAATATTGTTTCAATCTATCTATCTATCTATGTTCTACTTATCTCTATTTCTCCTTTACACCTTCTCTCTGTATGCATTTATTGCTTATAACCCGGTATAAATTATATTTAATTCGATTTGCATAATATAACTGAATTTGTCAAAAATATTTCAAGCTATAATTACACGACGTATTTCCGATTCCATTATTTTAATATAATTTTTTTCATATTCGACTATTAACTTATTTATTATTTTTGCTTCTTTTTTCTTTGTTTAAATATCTTGTGTTTTTTATGAAAACCACTACTTTATTTCGTTACTAGAATTTCAGCCGGCTTTGCCCGGGTGTTTGGAGATTTATCTTGAGAAAAAACTGGTAGTAGGAAGGCAGACTCGAACCCGTACCGCAAATTTCGTACTAATTTCGACACACATTTTTTATAATTTATACCCACATTATCGGCCCTCCTTAATAAAATAATTACTTTGAAATATTGTTTGGACTTATTATTTTATTACAAACATACTAATGCATACAATCACATTTAATCATTTTTCATAATTCATGGATATGTTACTTATTTCGACAATCGTTTTTCATCATTTTAACCCACATTTTCTCCAGTCCCTCTTTAAGTAACTTTGATATATTGTCTAGGCTGATTATTTCCTTTCAAACACACCAATCAATTATCTAATATTTCATCATTTGTTCGTAATTCCTGGATATGTCACTAATTTTGACAATAATTTTTCATACTTTAATCCCTCCTTATCTCTTTTCCCTTTACTTATATAATAACTTTGATATATTGTCTGGGCTGATTATTTTATTATAAACACACCAATCAATTAAATAACATTTCGTCATTTTTCGTAATTCTTGGATATGTTAGTAATTTCGACAATACTTTTTAATAATTTAAACCATTCTCGTCGCCCCCTCTTACTAAAAAATACTTTGATATATTTTCTGGGCTGATTATTTCATAAAAACACAACTATCAATTAACTCACACTTAATCATTTTTCGTAATTCTTGGATATGTTACTAATATCAGCAATGATTTTTAATATTTTAACCTACATTATCAAGCCCCCACTACTAAAATAATAACTTTGATATTTTATCTAGGATGATTATTTCATTTCAAACACCCCGATTAATTAACTCACATTTTGTTTCATTTTTCATAATTCTTGGATATGTTAATAATGTTAACAATCATTTTTGATCATTTTAACACACAACATCGCCCCACTTACTAAAATAATAACTTTGATGCATTGTCTATTATGCTTATTTCATTGCAAGCACACTAATGCATTAAATAATATATTACATGTTTTTATAATTCTTGGATATGTTCCGAATTTCGACAATTATTTTTTGCATAATTTAAACCATCCTTATCGCCCTCTCTTTCTAACATAACTACTTTGGTATATTTCCTGGGCTGATTATTTTATAATAAACACACAATCGATTAACTCACATTTAATCGTTGTTCATAATCCTGGATATGTTACTAATTTCGACAATAATTTTTATAATTAAAACCCCACATTACGCCTCTCCCTCCTATTTATATAATATATTTGATATATTGTCTGGGCTTATTATATCATTACAAACACACCAATCAAGTAACTCACATTTCATCATTTTTCATAATTCTTGGATATGTTACTAATTTTGGCAATAATTTTCGTAACTGTAACCCACTATGTCGCTTCCCTTTACTTAAATAATAACTTTGATATATTGCCTGGGGTCGTTCTTTAATTACAAACAAATCCATCAATTCTGGATATGCTCATAGTATATGTTTCACCTATCTTATCCAATCCCGGGTGATACCGCATATTCTGATAATATATATCAGTCACCTATCTCATTCGATCCCGGTCGGCGCTGGGTATTTTGCTACTATATGTTTTCCACCTATCTAATTCAATACTGGGCGACGTTTTCTGATAGTTTATATATTCACATCTCATTCAATCCGGGACTGACTTCATATCCGCCACCCCACTGTTGAAAATATACATTAAATAAAGTATGTTTTAATCGTAAACTGTTTCAGCCATTTCTGGGACTGACTTTATATCCCCAACCTATTGCTAAAATATACATAAAATAATGTAATGTATTAGTAGTAAACTGTTTCAGCCATTTCCGGGACCGACTTTATGTCTCAAACCCACTGTTAAAAATATACATGAAATAATGTAATGTCTAAATAGTAAACTTTTACGGCCATTTCTGCAACTGACTTATAAACCCCAACTCACTGTTGTAAATATACATGAAATAAAGAAATGTATAAATCGTAAACTTTGTCAGCCATTTCCGGGACCGACTTCTTATATCCCATCCTACTGTTAAAAATATACATTAAAAAAGTAATGTCCAAAACGTAAATGGTTGCAGCCATTTCCGGATCCGACGTCATATTTCCCACCTCAATGTAAAAAAATATACATTAAATAACGTAATGTGTAATGCGTAAATGGTTTCACCCATTTTCGGGACTGATTTAATATAGCCACTCCACTGTAAAAAATATATATTAAATTATGTAATGTTTAAATCGTTAACGGTTTGAGTAATTTCCGGGACTGACTTCATATCCCGTAACCAACTGCTTAAAATATACTTGAAATAAAGTAATGTTAAAATAATAAACTGTTTCAGAAGCTTTTCGAAAGTAATACATAAAGACATTAACACTGTTAGGGATTAGGCAAACATTGCTTCAACATGAATTTCTGAGTGTAGTATCAATTTCAGCATTCCAGTGATTTAAATCCCTCCTTTTTTGGTTTTGGTTAATGGGGGAGAACTCCTTCATTACTGATACAATTTTTATTTTTGTTATTGACCAGAATGCCTCATTTGGGAAACCAGTTCCCCAAATGAGGCATTCTGGTCAATAGTACTAGCAAACTAGTATCAATTGATTTATTTATATCTTAATTAGAGTGACATTGGTAAATTATTAATGTAGATGTCTTTTCGTTCCCTGTACGAAAAAAAAAAAACTCGTAAAATATCAATTAAGGCAGACAGAAAATAAACGAAGTGATTACAGCCATGATATTCAGATATTTTATCACAAAATGAAAGACATTACGAGTTGCAATAAAAACCTTTTTTATCATTGTTCAGAAACACACTTCAAAATAAGAAAACTATTTCCAAATAACGATTTAATTATATATATATATATATATATATATATATATATATATATATATATTTATATATATATGTGTGTGTGTGTGTGTGTGTGTATTATATGAGGCGGTGAATATAATGAAAAGACTATACTCTAAATACTTACATTTTATTCGCAAGAAAAGTTAATTTATTCCAATCCTATATATATATATATACAAAATCGAACGAGGCGTGATGTGAGATAGTTTTACCTTTAAACCGGCATTAAAAATAATTTCCGGCGATTTAAATATCATTTGCAATAAACATAAAGTTTGTGTAATGATTACTAACATTACATTCGCAAGAAGTTGGACCAGGATCACCAAATGAATACTGAATATTCATATATCACTTTCGATTCCTATTTTTATATGTAGCCAATACTAAATATATGTTGTTCGTTTGCAGGTTAGTATTGGCTAACAAATATATATGTCCATATAATATTTGACTGCGTCTGTAGGATATCTGTTCAAGATACCAACCCAAGTTTAGTTTTTCTGCAATATGTGTGTTTAGAACAACACTTAGGTTGGCTTGTTTATTCCTGCTAGTATCTCATTTGGCCATACTTGTTGTGAATGAGGATTAATGTCATCAATACGTTATAATGTCTTCTGTCCCTCTCATCTTAATTTTTAGTAGTTCCTGGCATCAAAAACTGACCATCCATGGTGATAATACTACTCTATATTTTAGTACTGCATCTCAATCATCACTCTAGAATCAGTTTAAATATGCATCTATTCTAGAAAGATTACTAATGACATAATTTTATTTATTGCGGACTATTATACTTATCTTTCTTATTTGTTTCACGACGTGTCGGCCAACTATTACTCTAGCAACTATTACTGTAGCCTGCGTCAGGTGGTAAGTGCGACGCTATAGGAACTCTGAATCTCCTAACTGTATCCCTTTCAATTACTGCCTTCCTTTGTCATTGTCTCACCACGATCTTGCTAAGTAAGCGTCTGTCCAGCTTTGGGTAGGACTGAAACCGCTATCTTCGGACAATTTTCATCTGGAACCGTAGAGATTTAACGTCTCTATCAACTGCGCCAAGGGCCTCTAAGGGCGATCAAGTATTCCTAAAACATGCATACATTACGGGCGTTTGGAATGAGTTACTTATTACATTGGAGTTAGAGAACTGAGTTTTAATTAACCTTTAGAAAAAGACTACATTAACATAAATATTTCGGACTCACTTTAAACCTCAATAAGATACCATTGTCGCCTGTGATGCTAGTTCGTATGACATTGGAGCTTGCAAACTACATCTTTTGCAAAAAGGAGCAAAACAATAATGTACACGCTTCGAAAATGTTACTCCCTACAGAAAAACATGCACCCAAATTGAAAAAAAAAGCGAGGTCTCGGTACATTTTTAACGGTAATGATATGCCGCAGATATATAAATTGAAGGCTTTTCTAAACTGCGGCCAGATAAAATTAATTAGTAATACCGATTGCCTTAAAATGGGACTAACAGTTCATATGGCAAATGTACTTTGGAGACGTAGAATACGCTTTCTGTACTACTTTTTAAATTGGACTTTCAGACTGCGTGACAATGTCAGATAATTTAACACTTTCCAAATCAAGCAATTAATAAATTAAACAGCGCATCAATGTCACTAAGATTAAATCGTACACCAGAGAGGTCTACGAATACACTAAAATGTATTCAAAAATATATAGGAGCACCTACTGCCAGAACATCATATCTATTCTTACATGTCTATCGCATAATGCGGAGCTGGAATACACACCATAAAAAAATTAGGTTGAGAAGAAAGTTCTTGCGATCTTCATTAATATTTTATAGTGGTTGCTGGCAGTCCTGTAGGCGGCTTTAATCGCAGTACATCTATTACGTTGTCAGCGATGGAAATAGTGAGTTATGTGCGCAATGGCAGCGGCACATTCCGGAGAGAACCACGGTTGGCTGTTAGGTTTTTGCTTGAAATTTGCAGAGGTCATGAAGCGGACTATACAACAATAAACCATTTCGCCAGGTCTGATAATATAGAGGATACGGTCTTTTTAAACATGTCGCGCAAATGTGAAGCTGATATCAATGTCCAGAAGCTATTCCCTATCAGCCATGGAGTATCGATATACACTAGGATGAAAAGGTACTTCTGAGGATTTAGGTTATTTTGTTTTTATCTTATCTATATACTATAATTTACCAGAATTCATTATTCGGCTTGATATCCGAGTCTGTGTTATTTTTCTTAATAGGCAGCTAAATAGTTAAAAGGAGGGTTATGATAAATACTAGTAAGGAGGAAAGAAGCTCCTCTACTCTACACCTTAACATGTATTTAAACCTAACAGACAGTTTTTCACTTATATATACTAGCAAACATCCAAATGAATTATATAGGATTCTTCTTCTACAAATCACCACACACACAACATTCTTAAACCCATCATTCCAAAAGTTGTCTAAACCTATACTCGTTCTCTTAGAACGCAAAGAATGCCCTGCAGTCACTGAAAATGTCCCGCGAACGTTCAAACTAGAGAGACTATAAAACTTCTAACGGTAAGAGGATAAAAAATGTAACAAACTAGCAGAATTATAATACTACAAAAAAAGAAACAGAAAATTCTCCAAACGAGGTACAAAAGACAAATCTAAGCACACGTCTATACACACATAAAAAATAATCCATACTTGTTCTCAGTTTAAAGAAGATACCTTTGCCCAAACAACAAACTCAGCAGCATGCATAACTAAACAACATAAACTAACAATAACTAAAAAAGTAAAATAAATTTAACCTCATCCAAACTCAGCACTCAACAAAATAAGTCGTAAAATTCTTTAAGACAAGATATGACTTTGTAACAAAACCTACAATAGATAGATATTAAGACAACACTGACATAAACAAATTAAGACTTAGATTTACTTCAAAAAGTTCAGGATAAAATGCAATATATACGACAAAGCTGGTAACCCTGTAAAAATAGAAATGTTCTGCACTGAAATTAAATCAAATTATTTGTCCCAGAACATGTGTTTATAGACAGCAGGTGTAGATTTAATATTATGCTCACATATCAGATTAAACATTTTTTTCCATCTGCTGGAGTAGAAGAAAAACTTTATAAATAAATTTTCCTCAAATCATAAGTAAAACCGTACAAGCGTACAGAATACAAAGTATATATATATATACGTACAAAATACATAGTTTATATATATATATATATATATATATACAGAAGTGAATGTGTGTGTATGTGTGTAGAAAAACATATTCACACGCACACACAGATCCATATATGTACTCACATACTTAAACTGGAAGAGGTACACCTACCTCAACCTACATCAATGAAACTCATATGAATTCACACATAAAACTCAAGGATCATATGAATAAAATCAATAATAACGCCCATATATTATAGCCACCAGTTACTGATAACTCAAATACTGCGCAGAAGAACTAATCAAATAATCATGATGCTTCAATAAGTACATCATGCATTAAAATGTAAAAATGCCTCTAAACATACAGAGGAAACACATATACACGTATACATATGAACATATGCACAAGTGTTTCATTAGAAAAGAAGAAGAAACCATATGTGCAAAAAGACAACTTTTGAAGGTAGCAAAGCGTGTTCGTAACTCATGTACCATTTCTATATAAACATCAAGCTTATACTGTTTTAATTCATTAAAAACACAATTAAAATACATTTTAGTAGCGTTATTTTGTTAAATATATACATTTCTTCACATTTCACATATTCACAAGTTAGTACATTCTACATGGGTGAACTGTTGACTATCAACGCGATGATTGTTGATTAATTATCGGCCAGGGAAGGATGCTAGTTTGCCGCACTGATGAGTTGTGATACAGCGTAACATTGTTGAATGATAATGATTATATATATATATATATATATATATATATATATATATATGTATATATATAGTAAGAGAGAGAGAGAGTGGCACACAGATATATATATATATATATATATATATACATTATATTATATAGACACACACACACACACATATATATATATATATATATATATATATATCCATACATTATCTTATATACACAGACATGACAAAAAGAATAGGCATTAAGTTAACTATACTTATTATGTTGACAGATAAGATTAGTGCTGGAATATCTAAGAGTATCTCATTAAAATTGTATCTAACAACATTGAAGCATACGAAAAATCAAAGAACCATCAGACTTATCATTTGCGATGTGTGGGTCAGCATAAAGTTGGTCTTAGTAAAGGAAAATGGCAGGACATCTCTCTATACCCTTTCTATTGTTAATATAGTGATCGTAAAATTCAGAAGAGTGGACAAAGCGAGACAAAACTTTATCGAGATTGCCCCAGGCCTTCTAAAATACCTTGCGTCTTGTGAACAAAAAATGTTGAAAATGATCCTCGGTGCAAAGCTCTTACATTACAGCAAAAGCTTGTGTCAGTCCCAAAACAGCTGTAAGGTATCTTCACAATCTGGATTACTATGGTTAAGCTGTGAACATTAAACCTCCTCTAAATTCAGCCAATACAAACAAAGAAGACATTGGGTCGTGAGATGTAGTGACCGTTTATTTTAATTTTATTCTATACATCATATGTTTATTGAAATAAATAGTTTTTATGTGTGACTTTTGTTTTATGTCATGTCTATATATATATATATATATATATATATATATATATATGTGTGTGTGTGTGTGTGTACGTATATCTCTTTCTCTCTCTCTCTCTCTCTCTATATATATATATATATATATATATATATATAGAGAGAGAGAGAGAGAGAGAGAGAGAGGGAAAGCGAGTGAAAAACATACAGATAGAGATAGAGAGACAAAAACAGTATATATATATATTATTTTTAAAACAGTAATCTACGTACACGCGTGTTTCGAGGTCGTTACCTCTCGTCAGCGTAGTTCAACTGTTTCTAGGGATCGAACCTCAGATCATGTTTACCACAGTAATGTTTAAAACAGTAATCTAATAAATAATAATAAAATAATAAATAAAATTAAAATAATATTTTAATAAATAATAAATAATAAAATAATACATAAATAACAATGTTATATACGTCCAAACAAATTAAAAAGGGTGACTTTCTAAGTAAATTAAAAAAATGAGCTTCGAGGCAGAGCCCATATTAACCGTATGTATCGGTTGAAAAAACAACAATAACAAATCTAAATTTATAAACGATAAAATAAACAGTATAATTACTCTAGGGTTGTGGCCTAACGGTTAAGGTACCAACTGTGGTAAACATGGTTTGAGGTTCGATCCCTAAAAACAGTTGAACTACGCTGACGAGAGGTAACGACCTTGAAACACGCGTGTACGTAGATTACTGTTTTAAAAATAATAAATAAATAAAAATGTTATATACGTCCAAACTAATTAAAAAGGGCGACTTTCTAAGTAAATAAAAAATGAGTTTCGAGGCAGAGCCAATATTAACCGTATGTATCGCTTGAAAAATAACAACAATAACAATATATATATATATATATTTTTACACAGTGATCACCACTTATCAAGGCCATAAGTCACTCAGGGATAAGGGTTATTGCAAGTACGTTACGTTAATGAGGAGATTTGCTGAAATGTTTACTTAAGGGGGCGGTTCATTAGGAATTTGTTAACATTGGACTTGAAGACAACCAAGTTGTAGTCCGGAGGGAAACAGGCAGACGGAACAGAGTTCCACAGCCGTGCACTTCTAAGAAAGAAGCTTTGTTCATGGAATCCACGTTTTGATTTAGGCACAGATATAGAGTGGGGGAAATTTTTTACAGTGGATTCAGCTAGACGGGTGTTTTTCGTGAAAGATTGGCGAGGGGGTACAGAGATTGGAGTTCAGACGAGCATCTGCCATAGAAATAACGATAAAACAAGGACAGGTTCGCAACGTCTCTTCTGTGGGAGAGAGGTTTCAGGGTAGAGAAAAGGGCATACCCCACTAAGACACGAAGTCTATTTTGTACTCTGCCAAGGCAGGATAGGCTGTTTTTAGCAGCTCCTGCCCAGATATGGCAACAGTATTCCATCCTTGGACGTACTTGGCTTTTATATAGATAGAGAATTGCATCAGTAGTGAGATATCTTCTGGAGCGGTAGAAGGATCCCACCATCTTTCCAGCGACCTTGGCAACAGACTTGATGTACGTGTTCCATTTCAGGTCAGGAGTAAAGATCAAACCCAGGAGCTTGTCAAAACACGGGGCCTCACCCAGACGAGAGCCAGCCATCACAATTGATGCCAGATGGGGACCAGAGCGTTGATGAAGTAAGGATAGGAGTTTGGTTTTGGATGCATTAAATGTAACCAGCCAAATCTTCCCCCACTGAACCACGCGCTCGAGATCAGAGGAGAGAGAATCAGAGAGAACTTTGTCATTTACAGCCTTTGATGTGTTGCCGTAGATGGTCATGTCATCAGCATAGATGTCAACGAATGATTTAAGTATGTGTTTAGGGAGGTCATTGATGTAGATCAGGAAGAGAGTAAGGCCCAGGATTGACCCCTGAGGGACTCCAGCATTTATATTGCAGGCCTCCGATTTTTGTCCATCTACCACTACTCTTATGAGCCTATCGGAGAGAAATGATTTTATGATTGAGAAAACGGTTCCAGTTATACCATAGCTGGAAATCTTGTGAAGTAGACCCTTATGCCATACCTTGTCGAAGGCCTGTGATATGCCAAGAGCAATTGCCCTAGAAAGGAAGCCTTTGTCAAGAGATTCACTAATCCTGTGGGATATAACCGTCAGCACATCTGCGGTAGATCTTGCAGAGCGGAAACCATATTGCGTGTCACTAAGAAGGTTATTCCTGCTTAGGTGGTTGACTATTTCTCTATTAAATATGGAATCCAGCAACTTACTCATAACACACAGAGGACTTATAGGTCTGTATTGAGAGGGAGATGACTTATCACCTGACTTCTTAAATACAGGGCAAACTGATGAGGTATATATACACTAGAAACGTCAATTAGATACATAAAAAGAGAAATTTGCAAACCAACCATGATATAAAAATACAATTTACCATCTCCCTGTTTCACTGTTTAAATCAGTTGCTCTCATTAAGAGGTTACATATTTTAATACTTTCGGTATTATTCCCATGGATTTATTTTGACGTTTATAAAATTGTTAACACTCTTTATATATTTCTACATGTGACTATATATAAGATAGAACTCTTATAAAAGAAACGGTTAAGCGGCACATATAATAAAGTTGCTAAGAAGAACCAGCGAAAAAACATTACCTTTCTAAAAAATAGATCGCATAGTTAGATAATTGGACATTCAAACATTTTTAGAAATATTAAAATGAAATTCCTTAGAAATGACTTTATACTAAAACCACGCCTTTTTGTAATACGGACTTATTTTATAGATACCCAGTTTTATTATGTCAGATTTAGTACAAGAGATAAATATAGGTAAGAAGAAAGGAAAACGAACAACTACTCATATACTGTATAATATCATTTCTGTTTTTATCCATAAATATCATATAGCATTCAATACATACATAGACATTTATGATGATCATTTCTAGATGAATTAGCACACATATATCGTTATCTTTCTATTCAACGGTTTCATATATTAAATTTATTTAAATGTATTGCTTACACGCTTCCTTTTATGCTCGATCAGATTATATTAAGTGTCATATCATATTTACACGGATGTCATTCAAGGTTAAATGCGCATTATGTATGTCTGCCTAGGATTACGAGATGGTTAGACAATTAGATTTATTTATTTACTTTCGTTTGCATCCGTTATATCAATGCATTTGATATTAATTTGGCTGACAATGTAATCTAACCAATAACCTTGTATGTACTCTCTTGTCTTTGCTTTACACAAAATAAAATATAACCGACTTTACTAGAATTGGCTCGAATACACTTTTACATAATGAAGACGAGTCACGTATTCTTTTCTGTAAGTTGATATTTTATTTATCATCGAGTGATATTCTGCAATTTAACAAATAATGTATTATGCAGAGTTTCTACAATGTAGTTGTATATTTAGTAAAATTATTTGTAATTTTATCTAGGCGTACCCTCTGTGTTATTATTATTATTATTGTTGTTGTTGTTGTTGATGATGATGATGTTGTACTTATGCATTTAACGAACCAGAAGTAACTCAGAATTTGCTCGGCTTTCTCCGGCGCATGACGTTAACAGCCGGATAAAACCGAGCGTTGCCGATAAAATAAAAATAACGCTACAAAATAACTATAAAATGAAATACTAAATGTAGTAACACCCAAAAATAAATAAATAAAAAGCAAAAACCTGCCGTTAATTTATGTCTTTTTATTATTAGCATTATTATTTGGAATTTGTTTTCTGTTTGCAAAATAAATACATATAAAACATTTTTTGTAAACACATAATAGTAAGTGATTATATTTTTAATAACACGTTTCTTTTGGGAGTTTTTTCTCAATTATTTACGTAAAATAATTAACCAAAATGATATATGTAGTATAATTTTTGTTGTTGTTTAAACAAATAATATTTAGTAATTGTTATTTATGAAACGTTATTTCTTTTTTAACTATCTACTTAAAAAAGAAAAGGAAAATCGTCAGAAAAAGGAAAGGAACAAAACATTTTTTTTAAACCAGGATTTTTTTCTTTTTTGCCAGGAGAAGGAATTTAAAATATTTTTTAACCAGAATCCCTTCGAGATTTTATTTTATTTATTTATTTATTATTTATTATTATTTATTTATTATTTTATTTTATTTTATTTATTTATTTTTTTTTTTGCCAGGTACATATTTTCTCAGGAGGATGTATTTTCCTCAGATTTTGGAGGGCATCAGACGACAAAGTGGACAGAGATGAGATAGCGAATGTGATAGGAAGCTCTTTACCAACCGGGTAGCTTTCGGCGATGTGGGTTAATATGGAGTCAAACGGCTATCTACCAAACTTTTGTCTCCACATAAACTCTAAAAGATGTATGTCCAAAAGCTCCCGGTTGGTTCTACATTCTCGTTTATTGCGCTGATTTGCTTCCTTCCGCATCCGCTCCACATGATTTGTTGTCGCCTGTGTACGGACTCTACAAAATTAAGGCGGTGGTTCACCGTTAAATGGTGATACCACTCTCCTTCCACTTTGCTGTAAGCCCTCCAACACTCTGATACGAGAGTGGTCTCCGGCAGAAAGAATTTTCTTATTAGTGGAAGGACGATTTCGGCATTCCTATTTGGTACGTTAACCAAAACACACTCCTTTTCGGCGGGGTCGGCAAGATCGTCGTATCCACCAAAGGCCTAGGCCGGTGGTAGAGGTCTGCCTAGGTTGTGTTTCCGGGGATTCCTGAGAAAGTAATCACGGTATATATCTCGCAGGAAATTCTTCCAGACCAAAATTGGGTGGCATGACCGCAACCCACATTCGCGTTGGAGATTCCTAATCGTCGCCATCTCGAACACCCATATCGAAATTCTCATCTCTTGCGTCGAGTTGAAACTAAGCGCGCAGCGTTTTGATTGGCTGATTACCATGTTTCGTCAGACAGCAGCAAAACCCGAGCTGTTGACGTCATGAGCCGGACAAATCCGAGCAAATGCTGAGTTACGTCTGGTTCGTTGAATGCACAAGTACCATTATTTTATTTTTCCATAGGTATTACTACTTACCAAAGCCAAGAGGCAGCTCAAGGATAACGGGGTAAAGAGTGTTCAATAGAAATTGGACAATATAGTAGTCGATAGTAATGGAAATTCGGTAAATTTGTTAACTTATATGAAAAGGCTCATCAAAAACATGTTTACGTAAGACTTGAAGACAACCATATTGTAGTCAGCTGGAAAGCAGGAAAAGAGAAGACAAGTCCACAGGCGTGCAGTTCTAAGAAGAAGCTTTGTTCATGGAATCTACGTTTAGGTTTAGGCACACTATTATTATTATTATTATTATTATTATTATTATTATTATTATTATTATTATTATTATTATTATTATTATTGTTGTTGTTTTTATATTTTTCTACATCTATTTATTATATCTAATCGTACATGCATGAGGTTTTCGTAATTTTACATGTACAGAGGATTAAGCGTTACTAAATTTATATATTTAATCATATAAATATTTGATGATAAAGAAATAGCAATGGACGGTGATTGTTTGTATGCAATAATTATTATCAACGTTCAGCAATTAAACAGCTTATATTAATTATTATAAATTATTTAACAAATGTGTTAAATAACATTTATCCCTCACGAGAAAAGGCAAAAAACGCAAATCTACATCAAATGAAGGCGTTTTATTCGTTGATTTTGTATACCTTAGAATTAAGTGTATATGACTACGCATAAAATACTAAGTCTACCATATGCAGAACAGACTTTTCTGTGTCGTAGAGAAAAATGTCATTTAAATTTTTCTTCTCGAGATTTGATTTGTTTGCTTTCTATTTATTTTTGCACAAATATTGCAAATCGACTGGTAACACGATGTAATATGCTTAATCCGGGTGTGTAACGCATCCTAAGTTTACCTTTTATATGTTGCCTCATAGATAAGAACGTGTGTACACAATTCTTTTTGCTAGAAGTAAGTATTGCATCTGTTTTGACAAATCGGTGAAGAAATATCCGACAAATGTTGTTTTTCGTCCCATTATAGAGTATTCGTTAATCGACACATATGTCCATTGCATTGAATGTAGTCGTTATTTTCTTATCTAATGTTATCAGGACATTTTAGGCTGAAAATAATTCTTAATATTTCACAAACGTTTATAAAATATTCAACACATGATATATATATTTGACGTGGCCGACCTAACGTAGAATTAGTCAGCTGTCTATGTTTATATGGATTTATTAGGAGAGAATTTCTGATGTAAAAGTGTATTTTACCTATAAACCAATATACTTTCTAACAGAGACAGCAAATATTATAATGTAAACACTGATTTAAATTCAATTTTTGTAACGTTCTATAGTATAATATATAAATATAATATATATAAACGTTGTGTATAGCTTTATTTTTATTTTGAAATTGCTATGAAACGCCGAGACATGAAATTTGATACACTGGAAGAGAATAAAATTCTTCTCTTGTTTTTATAGAATTTGAAAGAATATTTTGAAAATTACGCACATTTTTCTATTTTCAGGTAATTTTAAGTGTGGATCAATTTATTGCAGGTCTCCCAAAATAGCTAGAAATGGTCGATGGATAGCTAGTGAAAAGGAACCTGTCGTTACAGCCCTTGCATAAGGTTAATCTCTTGTAGATGTAGCCAAGGAGCTTGGAGGCCATCGAAGAGCATTGTCTTCCTTCGTGGAAAATCCAAATTTTAAAATAAGGAAGGACAAAAACACAAGAAAATCCATTTTTGGTCGTCCGTCAACTTATCAAATAGCTAGGGAGCAACAGTGCTGCTAGAATTTGACAAGGCTGGAATATCTTCCTTGTCCAGAAAGACACCCTGCAATGTCTTAATCAAAATTGCAAGAAGCATTATGCCCATAGTAAGACCTGTTTTAAACCAAACTCATCAGAAAAAAAACGTTTGTCTTGGGCTTAGAAATACATGAAAATGAAAACTAGCTTTGAAAATGTTCTTTTGCCGATGAAACCAGACTAACCAGATCAGATGGGTGGGCCAAAGATTTATGTAAAGAGAATTTTTTTCAATGGTAAATGTCGGCAGATTACTTACGGAAAAATGGTTAATTAAACTGCAGAACCCCTTGTTAATTGAATACCCCCCCAAAGAACGAAAAATATACATATGTGTTTGATGTTTATGTTTTTGCAAATCGCTCGTAAAAACTTTATTTTTGGTCAAATAAAAAAGCATTAAAATCTACGTAAGACGAAAAAATTAACCACGTTTTAAAAAAAAAAAACTTTCTTATTTGAATAATCCCCACTCAATGTGATCGGGCGCGAGCGTATCATGTAAAAAAAACACTACCGAAGGCGGTGAAATGGCAAAAAATATTACCAAGGTCTGTGGGTTCATACCATGCAAACGGTAAATTTGGGGCGGGTTTGATTCTCAGATTCGTTGTCAGCGACCTTGAATACAGTTTTTGTTGTAGCGTTAGGTAATATTTACCAAAAATAGTTTTTTTGTGACACAACAGAAACATTTTTATGAAAGTATATTCAAATAAAAAAAGAATATAGATAGATTTCTATGAGTCGTTCTGTTTATAATTGTCTATTTAAAAAAAAAAAAAACTTACAGCCATTGAATCATAAGTGGTTTGCCATACTTATAGGTAAATGTGCACTGAACAGATTCCATGATACTTAAGTTAAATTCAAACTTTGATATATATTTTAATTTAAACGCGAAAAAAAAACACAACTGGGACGCTAAAAACGTACACAGTAAAACAATACGTTTTACTGTCGCGTAAATTGCCTTGTAAAATACTCTTTTGGCTGTCAACGGGTTATAGAAGATTCATTGTACGAAAACTGCGTTATAATAACTTAAGCGTAATACGGAAAAGAACGATTAAAAAAAAAGGCAGAAAGTATTAAGAATTCTTTATTTGGATAATTTAAACACGAAAAAAATTGGCACGCTTGCAGTGTACACAGTAAAACAGTACGTTTTAGTGTCGCGTTGATTATTTAATATCATATATGTCGTATATATGAAATAGGTCGATAATTATACGTATTATTTGTAATCACGTTTGCGTCCCATATCTGGAAGTTTTTTTTTTATTCAATATATTTAATATATTCGCTTTTCTAAGGACGTCCGTTTGTTTGAAGGAAACCGGTCCAGCGATTTGTGTTTATTTGTTTACGCTGTTATAGGTTAATGTTTATGTAGGCATGCGCAACCGGTAGTCGTAAACCGGATGTGTTATACCACCCGTTACAAGGTCATTTAAGTTTTATAATTATATAGACTGTTGGATTACCGTTTCTTACACTTTATTTAGCAGTTTTCTTTGGTCATGTAAACTATTAGTACGCCAATATAATTCATAAGTTGTTTTTTGAAAAAAATATTCTCCATAATGCATCATTGTTCCTTATTTTAAACGCCGATGCCCGGGAGAAGAGGGGTATGAGGTTAGTGAAAAATAATTAAAACTAATATCCTCATTTAATTGCATCCCCACGAGGGGAGAGTTAGTCAGACACAGAGCCAATTTTCCATGTGAGCTAAATCCAGCATCCCATACATTATCTACTCCTTTTTGTTTGTTTATAAAATTTAATCGGTGTTGCCCATGATTTATTATGATAATTATACCATAGCAAACGTGTTTTATTTCCTGCGAAACAGATTTTTTTATAATTTCTTTAATATTTTAAATTAAAAATGGTCACTTTTTACGATGTGGCCCAGCGTCGTTTAACCCCTAAAAAAATTAAGAGCTACTTTTTGGGGGTCTAATACGTATAAATATTGTTTATAAATAATATGAAAGAAGGTATTTTGAGAAAAAAAAGGAGATTAACGTTTTAGGAAAGGGATCACTTTTCTATATAAATTTAACGCAAAATGAGCACCCACTTTTTGGGCACAAAGCGTTCAACGAGACATGTAATCTCTAGCATTTTTTCAAGTTTGGCGATCGAGGGGGTGCAAAACATGACAAATATATTTTTATTTTTGTTTTTTTAGTGTTGGGGGCGAGAGTTATATTTCAAACATAAAATAACGATAAATTTAATTATTTTATATGAGACCATTCTGTATTTCACCTAACAATTTTATAAAAAAACGAACCTCAAAATATGGAAAATTAATTTTTTTGTGAAGGAGGATTACATTAGAAATATAAAAGGACGAAAAATTTAATTTGATTGTTTTTGGAATTAATTTTTGGTAGATATTTTTTTCGATCGCATGGGCATTCGCAGTTATTTTTATTGAAATAAAAGTAATAATTTTTTTTTGTTGTTACTGGGGGGGTGCTTTCCAGTGATCAATATCCGGAGAATTGTTTCTTCTCTTTGTAGTCCTTCTGGCGAAATATCTTCTTTTTTTGTGGGGGGCAATTTCATTTGCATGTTTTCATCCGTTCTTTTATTTTTGTTACGGGGGTATCCACGTTGCCCATGATGAAATTGAGTAGTATAAGGTGTACTTCAAAGGGAACTCCATTTTAACCCAAGTTCTTCTTGCTCGTCCGTCGGAATCGACGATGACCAAGGTATCAATCAATTCGGCGTCAGGGGTTTGTGGGTCCTGAGATGGCTGATGAGGCCAATCCGTGCTCGGCAGACTCTTCCACACCCTGGACACGTGAAGGCGGTATCGGCAGGCTGTGAACAGGCAGCTCTCTCCTTCCTCCTCTTGCGCTTCTGCTGGTCGTGTGTCATGCGTTGATTCTCTGCCCTGTCGGCTCCTAGGCTGATGACGCAACGCCAGGCCGAACGTTTAGCAGCGCGACTCTCCCAAGACTGGGGGCTGATATCAAAGTCTTTTAGGGACGTTCTCAGACAGTCTTTATATCGTTTCTTTTGGCCCCCTGCATTCCGCTTTCCCTGGCTGAGTTCCCCATAGAAAAGTTGTTTGGGGATTCGGCTGTCGTGCATGCGATAGACATGGCCTGCCCACCGGAGCTGGGTTTTGCGGATTATGGTGGTGATGGTATGGAGCCCCGCGCGCTTCAAGACTTCTGTGTCAGGAATTCTGTCTTGCCAGCGGATGTTGAGAAGATTACGGAGGCATCTGAGGTGGAAGCCATTCAACTGTTTTTCATGTCTTTTATATGGCGTCCAAGTTTCGCAGGCGTAGAGTAGGGTTGTCAGGACGACCGCTCGGTATACTTTCAGTTTGGTTGCGAGTGTAATGCCTCTCCTCTTCCACACATTGTCTCTAAGTCTACCAAATGCATTGCTCGCTGTGAAGATCCTATTGTTAACCTCAATGTCAATGTTGGCGGTGCGGGAGAGGGTGCTGCCAAGGTAGGTGAATTGCTCCACAGCATGGATCTTCTGTCCTTTGACAGTGATACCGGGTTCATGGTATGCATCTCCTGGGGCGGGTTGGTACATAACTTCTGTCTTGTTTGTACTGATGGTGAGACCAAAGTTGTCACAACTGGTGGAAAATCCGTCCATTTGACGTTGCATCTCTATCTCATTTGGGGCATTAAGGGCACAGTCATCGGCAAAGAGAAGGTCTCTGATGATGGTTTCCCTCACTTTCGTGACTGCCTGCATTCGCCTGATGTTAAACAATTTCCCGTCACATCTGTACTTGATGACAATGCCAGACAGAGTGACTGTCTTTGAAAGCGTCCTGGAGCATGGCAGAGAAAACCATGCTGAAGAGCGTCGGGGCTAAGACACAGCCCTGCTTGACCCCATTGGTCACAGGGAAGGGTTCTGAGGGGTCGCCGTCATCCAGGACACGAGCGGTCATGCCCTCATGGAACTGCCTGACAATGGCGATGAACCTGTCTGGACAACCAAATTTTTTCATGATCCGCCAGAGGCCATTTCGGCAAACAGTGTCGAAGGCCTTGGTCAGGTCGACGAACGTGGTGAAGAGGCCCCGGTGCTGCTCGACCCACTTCTCCTGCAGTTGGCGTGCAGCAAAGATCATATCAGTCGTCGCGCGGCCCGCTCGAAAGCCACACTGGCTCTCGGGAAGAAGACCATCTTCAAGGTGCACCAGCAGGCGGTTGAGAAGGACGCGGGCCAGGATTTTCCCGGCGATGGAAAGAAGGGATATCCCGCGGTGGTTGTCACATGACTGACGATTTCCCTTGCGTTTGTAAATGTGAACGATAGTAGCATCACGAAAATCTTGCGGTAATTCTTCACTCTCCCACATGGATTGGAAGAGTTCTGTTAGTCTTAAAAGCAGTATAGGTCCACCAGCTTTATATACTTCTGCTGGAATTGAGTCGGGGCCGGGGGCCTTCCCAGAGGAAAGTTGCTTGATGGCTTTGCTTACTTCCTCTGACGAGGGTGGGATGTCGAGCTCCTCGTTGATAGGCTCCTGGCGTAGTCGATCGATGGCTTCATCGTTGATGGAAGATGGTCGGTTTAGCACACTGTTAAAGTGCTCCGCCCATCTATCAAGGATTTGCTTTTTGTCATTCAAGACAGTTGTTCCATCGGAGCTAAGCAGGGGGGAGGAGCTAGAGGACTGGGGACCGTAGACAGCCCTCAGCGCATCGTAAAACTTCATCATATCCTGCCTATTGGCATGCTCCTGGATCTCATCTGCTTTGGCGCTGAGCCAGGCATCCTGCATGGAGCGGAGTCTGGCCTGCACCTTGCTGCGGATGTTGATGAATGCAGCTTTCTTTGCAAAACACTTGGGGTCACTCTGATGTTCACGGAGAAGTTGGCGTTTCTCCTCCAGGAGGGGCTGAATCTCAGAGTCATTTTCATCAAACCAGTCCTAGTGCTTCTTTTGCTTGGGTCCAATGATTTCGAGAGCGATGGAGTTGGTGGAGTCTCTGAGGTGTGCCCACTGATCTTCGATAGTGTCCGAGATGGTGAGGGGGACAGATAGCTTGTCTTTGATTGCTTCCTGAAGCTCATGGATGACATCTGGACTTTTAAGTTTTTCCAGGTCAACGCGCTTTGTGACTTTTTGGCCCTGAGGCCGAATCTTGGGTTGGATGTAGAGGCACATTTTGGATATGATCAGGCGGTGGTCTGTCCAACAGTCGGCACCACACACAGCCTTGGTCAATCTTACGTCTCTCCTGTCCCTTGCCCTGATGATGACGTAACCCAAGTAACGCCGGGTACACATGCTAGTATATATATATATATAAGAGCAAATAGTTAATAAAACGTGTTAAAACACTTGGAAAAAGAGTTAAAAACATATTTAACCTGCTCTTATTATACTTTATTTACATCTGGTTGAGATTACTTTATAAATATTAATTCTTTAATATTTATAATATACTTTAGTTTTACCATCTTGGATCATTTTGGTAAATTTAATTGTAATGTTTACTTTTATTATATATATATATATATATATATATATATATATATGCAAGAGATATTAATTTTCCTCGCTAAATTAAACGATTAGAACAGCTCAATAATAGTACATGCTCTATAAAACACAACCTTCAACGGAGAGTTCAATTCCATGAATTTTCTCTTGCAATTTGAAAAAGACGTACCATTAAATAAACTGTGGGATCCCCAAATCTCAAGGCCATGGAAATTTTTTTTTAGAATATCCCAAATATAATAAAACTTGATGTATCCAAATCATAAATTAAAATTCAATGTAGCAACATTTCTAATGATTTGTTTCCTGACGTTAAGAACTTCCTTGGTGCGTGTTAGCAATAATCGTCATTAATTACAACATTTGCAACCAGAATTCTTCAAGTGAATTTGTCTTCGGTATTCAAAGATATTGTATTCAACTTTATGTTCATTAATAAAAATCTTGTAATCATACAAATAGTGAGTAAAATTTGTACAGCACTCCTTCTCTCTTTCCCCCTCTTTCTCGCTCTCTCTCTCTCTCTCTATATATATATATATATATATATATATTATATAAATATATATTAATTTATATACATATATAAAGGGAAAGAGAGAGGGGGGAGAGAAAGAAACAAACTATATATATGATCCGATATTAAAATATTTATCTTGCTTTCTCGTACAATTAAAAACGTTTTCTCAAAAGGTAGCAACGTTTCGCAAAGAATAACTAATAAAAATAAATACAGCTAAACCCCAGGATATAATGGCCACGGGATACCTTTACTTTTAAGTTTACGATGTGGAATATGATGTTTTAGGTCCTTAGTTACGGCATTTGCCCTGTCTTACGGTGCTATTTATAATGTTATTTGATTGTATGTGTAGTATATACTGTACTGTACTTTGTTACTAATTTTTAATATGTACTGTATAAAATGTTACTTAGATCCCGTCATACGGTGATTTTACCAGCCAGGAACGGATTAATACCGTGTCCTGGGGTTCTGCTTTAAACAGTTTTCATTGGAATTTAATTTCACATTTTGCATATATATATATATATATATATATATATATATATATATATATATATATATATATGTATATATATGTGTGTGTGTTTATATATATATGTGTGTGTATATATATGTCTGTATATATATAAACGTGTGTATATATATAAACGTGTGTATATATATAGATGTGTGTATATGTATATATATACACACATATATATACACACACGTTTATATATATACACCCGTTTATATATATACACACATATATATACACACATATATATATACACACACATATATATATATATTCACACACATATATATACACACTCATATATATATACACACATATCTATATATATACACACATATATATATACACACATATATATATATATACACCCACACATATATATACACGCACACTCACACACACACACACACACACATATATATATATATATATATATATATATATATATATATATATATATATATATATATACACGGTACTAGTACAAGCACAAGTCCGGCGTAATTGCACCATCTAGCAAAAAGGATTCCTTTGGCAATCACGCATATAAATGGCACTTTATTTAGTTGGCGCAATTACTCCCGGACTTGACGCAATTACCCCAAATTATATATATATATATATATATATATATATATATATATATATATATATATATATATATATATATAAAGCTGAATGTATGTGTGTATGTATGTGTGTCTGGTAACGAATAGGCTGCTATATGGTTGATTATTTTTAAAAACTGATTACATATAATAATAGATGTATCGAGCCACAGCAATGGGTATGTTGGATCTGGCAGAACAGTGCTTCATGAAAATTGTGGGGTCTGCATTCGCACCTGGTCCACAAAGTATGGAAAAAAATTTAAAAAATTAAAAAATACGTTTACAAGTGTTTTTGATATTGATGTACATAATTACACTTTGATAAGTATGTTTAAACTTAAATAGGGATAGTATAATAAAATTGTGGGGTCTGCGTTCGCGCCTGGCCTCACTAGAATGGACATAGACACACTAATAAAGACTTTTCATATCTATCTGCGTAAGTATACTTTGATAATTAAGTTTCGGTTTGAAGAAATATGGTATAATAAAATTATGATGTGTTCGTTCGCGCCTGACCTCCATAGAATAGAAATATGTCACAATGTTTAACATGGTTTTTTAATATAGATCCACATAATATTGTGATAAGTGTTTCAGTATGAACAGGTATGGTATAATAAATTATAGGGTTTATCTATTTTATTTTTACTTTCCTAATATTTTACTTTAGTTTTGATATCCCCAAATTCGAAGCTATGTCTTTACAACCCTTCCTTTTCATAACCTATCATACTTTCATAAATCAGTCCATTTTCTGTAGGTTATTTTTTAATCTAGTCAACGACGGGTACTTTTGCTAGTATATATATATATATATGTATATATATATATTTAAATATTGCATTCATACATATATAAAATTGCATATGTATATATATATACATATAATTGTTTCTCTCTTAACATATTTTCCTATTTGACAAGTATGCAACGAATTATAATATTTCGAAATGCCTCCAGCTATTCATAAGAATATATATATATATATATATATATATATATATATATATATATATAAATTAATTAACATAAAAGTATTACTGAGCTATAAAAAAGGACACTTTTAGCTTCATTCAACAGTTTCTACTCTTAAAGGTACGACTAAATATGATTATTTGTTTTTACATTAAACTTCACTATCTTATATGTAAGACTGTTAATATACTAAATTCTTCATATATAAAAATGGTATAAAAATACATACTCTTTACATTTAATGAATTTTCAAAGATAAGAAAATGAAGAGGAAAGTAATAAAAATAATTTCCGGAATTATACATAACTTAATATTAAATGTTCATAATCACCACCTGCCACCTTTTCTACCCAATCTGATTAGTTATTTCTCTTTAATATCAAATACAGCGTCGTCTTTATACATCATGTGCTATGTAGTTTTCATATCTATACGAAGCTTAGCCATTCAAATTTGCTTTTCGGTCTCAGTAAGTCCCGAGATTAAATATTCAATTATAAAACAAAGACGCGGACGAGAAACCGTTTACAATTGCCTGCGGTTGTTCATTATTCCGGGAATAACATTTAAACGATCAATCCCGACTGCATTATGCCAATATTAGAACGTCATTTGCTGAACAAACTTAGAGGATTTCTTATAAAGATGTCGATTAATGTAGAGTATATATTCATTACACTTAAGAGACATTAGATACAAATCTCCTATCCTTCTACTTAAGAATCTGATTAGGAAAATTGTTAGAATAATATATGAGAATCTGGACTGAGCTTGGCATCGTATTAAAATCAGGGAGTTTGCTTTCTTTTACAAACCAATTGTCAAGAACTGAAGGCCACTCAAGGATAAGGGTTTATACGTATGAGGATATCAGTGTAACTCAGTGTTTTGTTTTATTTTACTTCAGTGGACGTTCTCAGATATCAACGGACCCACTACATAGGGCTAACACTTGCACTCTATATGAGATACATAGATATTCGAAGGTTCCATTTATCGCTGAAACTCCAAGTTAGCAACGAAATTGAGAACATATTTTTTCCTTCCTGAATTAACCTATTTATATTTTATTCTATTCTATTATATATTTTTTCGTTTTGGTCTCCTGGTTTTACTGGGTAACAAGACAACAATTTATCAGGTCTGGTGGAGTATCCAGCTTCCTGCTATTACTTGAGGTAATTTCACTTGGATAAAGTGTACCACTCCTCGTAAAAACTAATGTAAATTACCCATAGTTAGGAGATCTTATTTGGGCAGCGAATACTATGTGATTCTGAATATTTTGTCAGGGTTTACTTTTAGGGAGACTGTTCCCAAGCCAGGTTGTTCTGACTCATCCCTGTACAGAGAGACCTTAGACACTCGAGGGTAGTGTCTAGTAGCTATTAAAGTGTTCTCATAGTGTCGGTAGTTGTGGATATTGAATTAGAATTTGATTAGTTAAGGAGACAACTCGGCAAGATATTGTTTACATTAGACTTGAAGAATTTTATGCTTTAGAAAGGTTTAACAAAATCCCCGTTACGGTGTTTTATAGTTGATAAGTCCTGGGAAAAGAACTTTGTTCATGCAATTTGCATTTTGATCTTGACACAGACAAAAAGTGAGGGAAGGTGTTGGCAGGTTGTGTAACAAATCGTGTGTTTATATATAATGTTTTGAAAACCAGGGACTGTAAAGTAAAACTCAGTATACCGATTTCCAAGACGGTTCTGAACCGTGCCAAAGCAGAAAAGAGTGTTCTGAACACATCACTCCTGTAAACGACAGAATAATACTCCATTTAAGGGCGTATCTGGCTCTCACACAAGAAGAGGGTTACGTCTGGTGTGCAATACTTACTGGAGCAGTATTATTATGTAACTATATCTCTTGCAACTATTGCTGTGAATATGTTTCAGAAGCTTATCGAAACAGAATGCATCGCCGAGATAATATTCCTGGATTTCAATTTGGGCGAAGTGTTCATCAGAACGTCTCTAGTGAAAAAGTAGAAGCTTGGTCTATGGTACGTTAAAATTTACCAGCCGCCTTTTATCTAATTGCAACACGTGCTCAAGCTCGGAGCAGAGAGTAATCTTGATCAATGATGGCTTTTAAAGTGTTGGCATAGATGTCAACAGATGACCTTGCTTATTATGGCAATGTCTATTCTTATATTCTTTTTTGCATACATTTTTGATATGATCTATAGCTTTATCTATTGTGTTTACATTTGCTGTATCGTTGTTTATTTTCACCTTTTGCTTTGATATAGTTCGTTCTAATCGCGCTATATTGTGACGTATTTTTAACGATAATGTTCATGTGTTTAGTTGATATTTTTGTAGCCATGTCCAAGTGATTTCGTGAGTCTCATTTTTTTATTTTTACGAATCGCAATGTTGCTTTTTATTTTAATATTTTTCCATTCTTTTAATATTTTCCATTGCTCTTGCATGCTTTGCCCTATTAATTTTATAATGTTTCTGCCTTTACTTGGTTGCTTTTCCCTGTTCTGCGTTTTATATTTTTTTTATTATTTCCCTGCAATTCACACAGTCTTCTATGTTAAACAGTCATATTCTTCTTTTTAAACTTTGCTCAGTGATTTGTCAGTATTATATTTTTAAATTAATGCACTGTTCATGGTCAGAACTTACCTTGTTTTCTTGTTGAGTTTCCTGATTTATTTTTGTTCGGCCACGGCCCCCCCATACATATGGCGACATACGTCACATTTCCAAGCTGATTCCTAACATATTGATTTAAATTAAACAAAAATTGACCAACAAATATACTGCTTAGTTAACTAAAAATTAAAAACGCGTAAGAATTACGTATTTTTAACGTAAATAATTTATAAATTTCAAGATAATTTATCAAAACCTATTTTAGTTTCTAAACATGTGTTCAACACTTACATGTATGATAAAATTAAACGAATAAATAATCACCGATCAAAAGGAATCTTGCTTGAATTCTTTTCTTATTATGTAAGCGATTTTTTAGTGAAACTATATTATATACTTTTGCTAACACATAATGCGTTTGCCCTCCTACAAGTAATCAAGTAAAACGTGTAAAACGGAATCATTGTCTGGAACAACAGCCCGATTACAATATTCTGACTTTATCAGTTGCAAAATAGGTTTTAGGATTTTTTGAGAAAACTTCCTACAACTTACTCTTACGTCAGAACATACTTTAACAATAATAGTATTGCTTTAGAAAACTCATTTTCAAATGCACCTACACACTCCCCCCATCATATTGTGTACATTTTAAGGTATATTTCATCAATTAATATAACAGTCTTTAGAAAAAATGACCTTTGTCTTAAAATTTTATTACTAACATTGATCCTAATCCAAATGTTTGATTTTTTTTCGAATGAATAAAAGATTGTACTGGACATTTCCCCAGAAGTAATTCATATGCTTCCCTTGATTTATAACTCAATAGTAAGGCATCACTTATTAGGTCTGCAGAAAATGGACGACAGTCTTTTGTTTGATTATAATGTCTATTTACTAAATCGTTCCAAAGCGAGTGTTGTTCTTCAACTAAGTTTTACATGTAAGTTTAAAACTTTTCTAACATGCTAAATTTTGTAAGTTTAGCATTACTTCATATATACTTTATTCTGGTAATATAGAGGTTCCTTGCTTTGCATCTGCACATGAATATTTCGGTCAATACGAACATATAACTTTATAGATAAAAATGTGGTTCAAGGTCGAAAACTATTTTATAAAGTAGAATATAATTTTCAAGTTTTTAAATTACAACCCAGAGGGACAAGATCTCACAGTGTATAGGGTAAAATCCGTTTTAGTGTCAGTTGAAAAAAATCCCAATTTATCTTTTCAATCCGTCTTTTCTTTAGAATTTACTAAAATTTGTTGAATTCGGTAAAAATCAATTTTATTATTTTTTCTGAATGTATTTATTGTATACTTATGAATTTCAATTTGATTTTTTTTTCCTCTCAAAATATGCTTTATACAAAGAAATGAATATTTCGTTGGAAAAAGTATGTCGACTAACAAATTCTACCAAGATTTCGTTAAGATCGGCTTTATCAAAAGGAAGAAAATGTGGAGATTTTTTTAAATTTCTGTTAGAACAATCAATTGCCATACTTTTCTTAACCGTTTTTTTGTGATACAAATTAATCTTCAAAATTGAATAAATGTAATTAATGCGCTAGCAAAAAATTATTATATAAAGTTTCAAAAACGAAAACATTTTATTATTGATAACATGTTTAAAAATGTGCATAAATTTTGATAAAGTCTCTTCAAATTTATAAATTATTTACTTTAAAAAGCGTAATTCGTTAATTTTTTCCACCTTAAATGTGTAATACCTAAGCGATCAACCGGTTGATAATTTTTAGTTTCAATTCATATCATCCTGTCAGAAATCAGCCTGTGAATGATATGTGGTCATAAGTATAAGTGGATCGTGTGCCAGCTTATTAATGGCCATTATTATCTTATTTGTGATACTGCCAAGGTGTTTTATTTGGTTTACGAATGTAAAAAAAAAGGTTTGTCAGAGTCTTATTTTTCGCCGAACGGATTTCAAGCTCGAATATCAGTGCGTCTATACAGTGAGAACGCGTCAAACATGGGCGCTTATAGCTGTGTCTGTTAAGTGTTGTCATACCCCTCCATTGTCTTATGATCCCACAGGCGCCATCAGGGAAGCAGTAGTTTTCGTTGGGTACTTCGCCATAGAAATGAGGCTTTTGTCAGAACTGTTTACTTCATCGGAAGCATGCGCTTCCACTTCTTTCTCGTGAAAATCATCCGGTTCTGTTGCGTCATTTTATACGAATATATTTGGCCCGCTTTCTGAAGATGCTATGCTGCCAGATTCTTCTGATGACAGAACACTCAAAATGGGGGTGCAGGTCCTTTACCTGTCGGCTCATCCCATTTACCAAAACCGATTGTGGACTAATTATTTCAATTACCCGACCCTAGCCAAACTTGATCGGGCATTGACTTTCTTGTGCCTTCAGACAAATGCTGTCGCCAACTTAGTAGAGACTTTGCTCAGGACCTGCCGATGAATGCATAAAGCAACTTCTTACACGCGGACCTCGTAAATGTAAATGATACCGGCTAATGTAGTCAAATAGGATTCACTGTTTTGGGAGGTCACATTGTACCACTAAAAAGCCTCTACTATATTACAACACATTTTGGCTACGATTCAGTTCACAAGTACTAAGCACCGCTTAGCTATGCCATTCACGACTGGGGAATATACGCAATGACATATCGGCTCCACGCTCCAATTGTCTGCGAATGTGCTGGATTCCTTGCTGACTATACCATTATCTGTGAGTAGTTTCTGTGATGGGCCACGTTCACAAAAGACCACTTCCTTTCCCAGAATACGGCTTGCTGGGTTCTGCCGTGTTTACTGCCTCTACACTGAAAATCGCGATGGGCTACAGTCTGTAATAAGTAGAAAATGGTAAGCACCGTAGTGCGCAATGACCATCCCCAACTGCTGTTAATCAGAACTCACCTGTAATTTCTCTTCACTCAGTGGACGGGCACTGGGTCTATAGGCTGGCATTCGTCACACATTTTTATTTGCTGTATTCGTCGTATCAGGGAAAAATCCTCTGGCAAAATAAGTAGTACATTACCCATATTGGTGTAAAATCAAGTTAGTAATTCTAATATGACCTATTCATTAAGTCAACATAAAATTAGAAATATCTCATAATACGCAAATTACTTGTAAAGAAATACGATTTCCCACTAAACTTCTAGGGGTAGTAATTCATATCGAGAATACTCCTCGCTGAAAAAATAAAGAAAAAAACAAAAAAATAAATCTAAGGCGATGAACAAGCATGCAATTCGATCACAGTCTTCCTAGTGTAGTGATAAAACATCCGGACACAGAGTATGTGATTGCTCCATCGAAATTGAATATAATTATCCGCGCTGATGAACCGAAACTACGGCAAAACAGGTATCGGTGGAAGATAATTAAAAAATACAATATACAATGTAATTTATGTCAATATGCGTATGCAAACTATTAAAGACTACAGCAATCACATGCAAACAAACGTATTGGAATGCGCAAAAAACCCAATACTTTCTGCAAAATAAATACAAATCAGTAGCAAAAATATGGCAGTAAACAACAAGTCAGACCCAATTTGGATTAAGCTCCCCAAATGCAACGTAAATCCGATGTCAATTTTTCATCCAGAATAATGGGTTTCTGACAAGTTCAATCGAACATGAATGCATTTGACTTGATTCACATTGAAGATTAAATAAGGCATTTAACTATGGAAACACCGAAAAAATAAAAATAACATCAATGAGATCATATGTTTCATATATTTATTAATAGCAATTTTCACATCATTATTGACGACATTTACTTTCATTTCAGTTTTTCTTATTTATTTTCGACACAAACATTAAAACTATATAATACATCTATTAATCTACTAACCACATTTTATTCTTTCTTTTAATCTAATTAATAAAAACAAACTTACACCATCATGGCCAACTATATACACATCCCCGTATGTTACATGAGAGGACACGTTTCTAAGAGGCCATTGTTTTTATTATGGAAAACTGTGTAAGCTTGAGCCGCATACAATGTTGAAAATGTCAAAGGTAAGTAACTGAAAAGTAGTTTACATTAACTCTTAAAATAATGAATGATAAACTTTTATTTACATGTTTTATATTATTTAAATCTTAAAATACATGTTTTTATCCATATAAAATGTTTTTCGCCGCTTTTATTCATGTTAATTTACAGAACAAAAGTACAATAGAGTAACCTCCCTTGACTTTTTTCAAAGGTGTAAGCGATCTTCATGTTTACACCCATTTTTACGATCTCTACTTGTTTAATTTTTCTACCCGTTTTAAATATTGTAAAAAAAATATATATTATCTTTTTTAAAATATTGTTTAATTTTGTTATAATTTTCTTAACAAAATGGTGAACAAATGCATTGCATTTGGCTGCAAAACTGGTTATAAATACCACGAAAATCTATCAACCTTTAATTTTCCACATGGCAAAACCGACCTGTTGTAAAAATGGACAAAATTTGTAAATCTTGCCGATTGGATTGCAATTAAAAATTCAGTTTTATGTATAAAACATTTTGAGAAAAATATTATTTTAGAAGGGAAAAGAAATAAGTTAAATTGGTCCGTACATCCAATATCAACATTTCATTCACCGTTAGTGAATATTAAGCCATCTCTTCTACCTACATAAAACACAATAAGAAAAGCCCCAACGGATAGAAATTACCAAGATGATGAACTACCATATTTTCTTTTAGCAGACATTATTATGAGTTTTGAAGATTTGGAAGAGGCAAAGTGTTGCTCCACTGGTTTCAGTTTAAAAAAAATAATGAAAAATATATATGGATTTTCCAGATGGATTTTGAGACAAATTTTCTATTACTGAAAGAGTGCATTCGGATTGACAACAATTTACACGTTCAACTTCAGTATTATGGGAATTCAATTACATTACCACATTAGTTTGTGAAGGGTCACAATGAAAAACTTACAAGGTAAAGTATGTTCGAAAATTTCCTTTCTTATATTCAAAACATTGTAGCAGAACCTCCAATTTTAGGGTTGAAGGAGACAGTGCCAACTGTAGTTAAAGTCTTTTCTGAAGTGTCTGTTATTGTGACTGGCTCTTTCAGGAGATAATTGCATGCATTGTACAGCTTTTAAATGCAGGATTTAATATAAGGGCTGTAGTTGCAGACAACCATTCTGCAAATGTATATGCCTTTAAAATTTTATTAAACAATTTAAAAGGAGATAAAAACATTTTATTATTTATCCAGATTCTTCAAACAATTTTATTGTCTTTTTTGACACTGTTCAATTGTTAAAGAATATTCGAAACAGTTTACTAAACAAAACCAATTTGTGTTTCCTTCTTTAGATTTCAATATTTTGGACCTTCATTTGTGTTCCCAGTCAGGAGTTTTATCTTGGTCTGATATACATAAAATATATGACAAGGACAGGTTTTTGGATGCTACATTACGAAAAGCATCAAAACTAACTTTTAAGGCATTACATCCCGGTGACAATAAGTAACGTGTCAATTTGGCTATTGCTGCATTCCACCCACGAGACAACAATTGCTGCTTGTAGAAGTTACTTTCCAGAACGGACCGACATTGCAAATTCTCTTAAATTGATATGGTCCTGGTGGACTATAGCCAATTCTAATCAAAGAGATATCCCTACTTTTTTTAATAATGCGGTTACTGCAAGTGATGATAAAATCAACTGTTACCAAATATTTTCTAACTGGGTCGACTCTTGGTCAAAAATTTCTGACTTTTGCCCCACTGCACAGACTAGCAAAGCATTTGTCACAACTTTGAGAGCACAAGCAATACTTATGAAAGAACTACTGAATGATGGGTATGAATATATTCTCTCTCGTAGATTTCAAAGTGATCCCCTTGAAAAGCGATTTTCACAGTATCGTCAAATGAGCGGAGGGAGATTTTTAGTGAGTCTTTGTGAGATTTAAAGCAGTGAAAAGATTTTAATCTGTAGATCCCTTTTAAAAAATATTAAAATCTGGCATGAAAACCTCAATCCATTGTCAAAGAGTGAACATAATAGTAATCTTCTTGATATTTTGTCCAAACATGAGTCAGAAATAAATGAACTATGTTTATCACCTGACAGCAAAGAAGTAGCATATTCAATTGCTGGTTATGTTAAAAAAAAAAAAAACTTTTGAAGCGCTTTAACTGTGATATTTGTTCTACTTTTATGGTTGGCAATGATACGGAGATCACTGAGAATAATTATCTTAATTTATTATTTCGAGGAGGGTTTACAATTCCATCCACTCGGATTGCTGAATTTATTCCTTCTAGTTTTGCAATTTTGGATTTTTCTTCTCAATTCATTGAAAAACAGGGTCAGTATACAACTAGGAAGTCTGCAGAAATAATTTTAAAAATATTTGCCAGAGTATGTATTTACATGTGAGAAACACATTGAAAAAGTGCATAAATTTGCAACAAAAATTGTTATAAATATATTCTATAACAACAAGCAAAAACGTTCTACAGATGAGATTAGAAAAGATTCAGTAATTTTTTTAAAAGCGGCAACGACCAAAATAAAAGTGGAATTTACTGTTGAACATTTACCTTTATTTACAATGTTTATTGAATTTCTTCTGCTTTGTAAAGATATTTTAAATTTCTCTTGTAAGAAAGATGGCAGTTAATGATTTGATAATTTTGTAACAGAGTGAAAAACAATTTACGTCCTTTACGAACTTTGCCTATGTTTCCCGACAAGGAAAAGAGACACTGTAGCTCAAACTCCGCTACATTTCCTTCTCATAGCTGAACATCTTGGTTATGCTTGATCGCTACATATGTTCACATGATTTAGTTGGCTACTCTTGTCTAACACGTTCTATGGCACCGATTTGCCAGTTTGCCTGGTTACTATATACTGCCAGTAATGAGGTCATCTGTATTAGCATTTAAAGCCGCTGATTTATCATCAATAGCATAAAATCAGAATGTTTGTAGCACCAAGTCACGCATAGAAAGAGGCACTGCACTCACCTTTGGTATGCTTTGTCGAGATCACAATTCTGTGGTTAAAGAGTCGAATGGCGATCTGCTTGTGTTGCCATACTGTATATTATGTGCATGTACTTTGTCCAACTTTAAAACATAAGCTTATTTACAAAATCTAAGCTAAATAAAATATACGATCAAACAACACGCACATTAAAACTACGAATTCGTTTCATTTCTTGATGCTTGCATTCACTAATGTCGATGTACTAAACACAAACGTAGACGATTGAGGATCGTTTCTTCTAGCAAACACTCTGGATATTTTTGCACTGAGCAAAACTGGCCTCCAAGCCTGACATATTAAATATGACTGATTATCTTTATTGTTACTCTTAGGATTAACGCATATGCCGAACTTGGAGTCTACATTGGAAAAACGCTCCACATTTTCTATGAAACGCAAACTAGTATCGGGCAAACACACCTTTAAACTAAACCTAGTGTTAGTAAGCTAATTAGAGCTCACCTGTAATTTCTCTTCTCCAAGTTGACTAATTACACAGACCTAGCTGGTAGCATCACAAATAACTTTTCTATTATATATCCCATTCCCTTAATCAGACAGTGATACCCACGACATGTCTCCCAGATACATAGAGTCAGCAGGTTTCACTTCTGGGCCTATTTCTGAATGCAGTTTCCGAAGAGTGTGTATCATTTTACTATTTCCCATCCGGGAATGCTTATTACGTAGTGATACTTTTAGATTTTACCCTAAACTCGAGATCTCAAGTTGAAGAGTCATAACATAAAACGAAAACGTACTTCAAAAAGACAACTACAGGGTGGTCAAAAAGTCAGGTAGCATGTTAAAGGTAGAAAAAACAATATGATCCACTATAATCTCTATTCGTTTAATATTATTTGTTTAAATATTTGAGTGTAATATATAAACTACCCCTCCTGATTTCTGGCTTTGGGGCTATGTAAAGGCTAGCGTTTATGGCAAGAAGTCTGATACAATAGCGTCTTTAATGTTATTTATTGAAGAGGAGATTGCGCGGATATCAGCTGACATGATTACACGTGTTACACAATCAGTGGTTAATCGCTTCCAGCGATTGATAGAGAGAAATGGACGATAATTAACAAAATAAACATATTTAATGTTTGTTTCATTTTATATTTCAATGTATGGTACTTAAATATACGTGTATTGCTAATATCGTTTTTCTTTAAAATGTTACCTGACTTTTTGACCACCCTGTATATGTCACACCAAAGATGCTATATGGCGTAATACATGTATTTTCTATTCATGCGGAACAATGTGCGACTGAGCCTACTAAATTGTTCAACGTGGCAATTAGAACACATTTTTCCATAGGGAGTCCTAAAATAAACCCAACTCTACCTGATAGTGTAATTTTCCTTGCACAGTCTCATAATTTCATAAAGCATAGCACACAATTATCAGAAATAAGTAAAAAGTATAAGAAAGCTAGAAATAATTACAAAGATAAAATATTCCCAGTCAAGAAACGACATATCGAAAATGGCAGAAAACGCATCGAGTCACGGAAATTAAGAACTCGTGATACATGAACAAATTATAAAAGTAAATAATGACCGAAGCAATTCCTTCACTATCAGACAATTTAACATTTTTTGGTAATAAATAAATTTGAGCTGCTTGCCGGCTGTTTGCTTCCGACACCAATTTAGACCAAACAAACAACTTTCTCACAGATTTTCTTATGCAGAGATCGATGATCTGAGACTCATCCTATCCAGGTCGTGATATCATAAACAAAATTAAGCACTTAAATGCATGTGGGACTAATCTCATCCAAGCTATACTATTAAAGAAGTTTCCGCTAAAATTTTCCCAGTTCATTTAAAACTCCTAACGAAATTTCTATCATTAGGGCAGGTCAATTTTGGAACCCCGGTGAGACAATGATGATGATAGTTGGGGGTTGACATAGAAAAGACCTATACGAAATATTTTTCTCAAAATCGTTATCTTTGCTTGAGGAAATGACTTTAAAGTTGAGGAATTGAAGCGATTAAAAGTTTGTTGGTGAATTCTTAACAACGTCCCGTCATCAAAACAAACCGTACTGTTAAGAAAATGGAATCATTATTTAGAATATATTTTAAACTGTATTTTAAAATAAAAAGACTGAGGATAATGAATTAATAAAATAAATATTAATTTAAAGGCAACATTATGTTTTTTAAATAATAGCTACCAAAGTTGGCTTTTTTATCTCAGGAACTTTTTTTGGGTGGGAACATTTTAGATTTCACCGTCACAAAACACGCTCGTTATTGATATTGAAAATTAACGTTTGTTTATTAGTTAATTTGAAAACATTACGATTTAGAATTATTTATTTCGAAAGGAAAACGAAAAAGATTTGTTTAAAATATATATTATTATATTTCAAGTGTCTTCAGTGAATTAAAACATATTCGTTTGATCTTTTTTAATGTGTTTTTCCATTAGGTTGGTGCAAAAATAATGGCATTTTCTGGCGTTCAAATGAACGTCAAAAACATTATCTTTGCAATAACCTAATATTTCCCATGAAATTCTATTTGAAATTTTTATTAGAATATGGGAATACTTCAGTTTTAGATAAAAAAATAGTCCATACATTTTTATTCTGCACATTCTTTACGAAACATAACCACGTAATTTTTCAAGTTTTTCTACTTAATAAAAAATACTTTGAAGAAAATAAGTGTCAAATTTTAATTTCTTTTATTTTAAGGGAGTAATTGTTTTTAAGCAGTATTTTTCTTCTAAAATTATAGTTTTAAAATCTGATAACCCACAAAGATTAATACGAGTAAATAAGGAAACTCCTTTAAAGTTTTTTTTATTATTTGTGCATCTATGTTATTGTACTAAAATAACTTTGTTATTTAGAAATCCATTCTTAATATGAGGAGGTTGTATTGTATCTATTCTGTACTTTAACCAAAAATTTAATAAACAAATATTTCATAAAAATTAAATTTAACTTGAAAATACTATTAAACATAGCATAGTAACATAGATGCACAAGCACTGGTTTTTCAAACTCTAAACACTCATTTAAAATGGCGCAGCTACAACAAGAATGAATGTCTTTATCGATAAATTCATGTTATCGAAGGAGGAGCTAAAATCTGTAAAAATGTCTAAACTAAACACTGTTCTGCCTCTGATTTGGTTTGGTCCGCTCTCTTCAATGCATCTAATTAAACTCTATAAGGTTTTTCATTATTTCTTAAACTAGCACTTATTTTTACGTGTGATACTGGAAGATGGCCTAATAGAGTTTATTTCAGTTATAATCCATTTATTTATTTTACTTTTCAGATTAGAATGTCAGTAAAAGTACGACGTACAGTTTTAACCTGTGGTTCACAAAATTTGCTGGTCCACATTGTCATTGGGATGAAACACCCCCCAACTTCACGACACATCATCCAGTTTAGTTATTTCCTCGAAAACAGTTATCCCCACTTAAAAAAATAGTGAGATTTCCAAGTTAATTTCCAAGGAAATATTTAGTATTCGGCAAGCAGTAAATCCACAAATGCCCTTGTTAAGGTAACATTATATAGGACAGAAGGTCAATATATTTTGCTATAAGAGGGCCAAACAGATTTACAGGGAAGCTCTTGCAGCAATCAAAGTGAAAAGAATGAAGGAACAGCTATACAGACTGTTTGATACATCTTCTTGTAGCTGTATACTTTCTGCCTAGAAATGAGATGACTTTGCAGTAAAGTGCAAGACAGAAAATTGTCAAACACGGCACATAATCTGCACTTGTCCTCCTAACAAGGAAGTAAGTTAATTCCATAGAGGTAAAAGTAATGCTATAGATTCATCTGCAATTATGTTTCTTTTTTGTGGAATATAAAATAATATATTGGTATTTATTATGTAATCTGACTCTATTATTAAACATGCAAATTTTCCAATTTTCAGGTTACACTAGAAGAACTCTCATTTCCAGCGATTTTTAAATTAATATGGAACAACAAAATGTCTAACAACATTTACTGGATCTTTGAGGGATCTTTGTATCAATAATTATCAAGATTTGCCTAAAGTAGAATCTAAAAAATTAGTGTCCCTCCCGATCAATATTATCTGACAGCAGAAGAAACAAATAATTTAAGTGTGAAGACCAGAGGCTACTTTTTGAGTATGCTGTTGGCATTTCTTGTGGAGAAGTTAACTTAGAAAATTGGGCCCTTGAATCAAAGAAAGGTGGCTAACATAAGCCACAAGATTAATGTGTTTATGGACTAGAGTTGTCTATCCTCCAACACTATGATAAATTAAACATTTTGGTCAAATTAATTATCCAAGTGTATGCAGTTAGTTAGTTTGTCATCAAAACCGACAATATTTTTTTTTTAACCAACAACAGTATATTTTAATATGATTCATATAACAAAATAGTTAACTAAAATCCAAATTACTGTTTTAAACTGTTCAAAATATAGTGTTTTTGCACTACTTCCGGAAAATATCATGATATCGATGATAACCTCAGATGAATTGGATGTGATAGAAGAGGACATTCAAATGATTTTGTCCATTAGGTAAATAAATATTTACCCATTAAAGATTATTATTTTTCTCAATTTACCCAAACAATAGTCAGCTTTATTCATATTTCATCACAAAAATATAAAACAAATAAGTGTTTTCAAATAATCGTTTTTTTGTGTTGTTTTTTCCAAAAATAGGGAACAACTAAAAAAAAAATGAAAAAGATTACTGCTATTAATTTTGCAGCCTCACACTGGTCAAATTTGATTGATTTTTCTCAAAAAGTTGTATATGGGAAAGAAGCAAGGCAGACACATTATTTCAATTCATCATGCCAGCAAATTAGACCTTCATTTTCCTCAAAATAAAATTATAATAGAACTACATTGTTCTGTAAAAGTTTTTTATTATTGCCTCTTAAATAATTGAAATACATGGTTCTGTAACTTGTATCAAGTTGGTTTATTGTGTAATACATCTCCACATGTATTTTTGAATTGTGAAATTTAAGACTTAGTTGATAATTAGTTTTTGTTACACTTTTTGTTTAAGCAATTTAGTAACAGTTTAGATATTTTTGCTAGTTGTGATTCATTATTAAAATTATAATTTATGTATTTATATTTCTTTCGATGTATTTGATATAAATATATCAATTTTAATTGCATATTTTATAAAAAATAGTGAAATTCCAAAGTCAGTGTTATGAAAAATGCTATGAAAATGAAGGATTATTCAGCATTTTTATACACAATTTTTAAAATTAAATGTTTTCTTTTTGGTATATGTTCTTATCACATCACATCCCGACTATCATCACCAGTGCCATGTTAATTTTTTGAAAAAAGTTGCAAATCGGCATGCCCTACTGTATCATTAGTCATGTTTATCAGTGGGTGAATTTTTGTTATCGAATTATTAAAAGATATTTAGCGTTTGCAGAAGTTAATGCTACCATACATTTATGTACCTTACCCACAAAAAACTATTATACACGAAAATCTATGATAAATATTTATTTATAAAAATTACTCAGTAAATCCTCAATTAAACATCTCAGAAGCTATGAGACTTTCAATCAGTAAGTTTAAAAACATCATTACTAAGTTTCGAAGGTCCGATTTCAGAAACTTTTTACCAGTAAGTATTAACATAACTAATTGCATATAAACGCTGCATCATAAGATAATATATATATATATATATATATATATGTATGTATATATAGCCAGTAGAGTTTAGTTTCCTAGAAGTACATCCAATGAAACAACATGTGTCTACCAAAATAGTGCTCAATGAGTGAACAGAGCAGGTATATTAATTTTATTTATACAAACATTAATGGCTACATATGTGCATACATGTTTCTGTAGTCACCCACGTTGGGGGATTACGAGACTTTCGACGGTAATTCTTGGCCTGAAGACGTAATCCCCCAACGTGGGTGATTACAGAAACATGTATGCACATATGTAGCCATTAATGTTTGTATAAATAAAATTAATATGTATGTATATATATATATATATATATATATATATATATATATATATATATATATATATATATACGTATGTAGGTATATATAACTATATATATATATATATATACATGTGCATATAAGTATATATATTTGTATAAGTAATAGTAAGTATCTTGTTTATAGTAAGCTCTTAACGGTCTAAAAATCAAACGAGTGCAAAATATATTTCTTGTATTTTTAATATATATATATATATATATATATATATATATATATATATACATATATGTATCCATATACAGGTACACCCCCATGTATTTAAATACTTGAGGGTTAATGGTTATAAAAAGTTCAATCGAATTGGTTAAAACCACTTGATCTTTCTCTCTTTCTCTCTCTCTCTCTCTCTCTCTCTCTCTCTATCTCTCTCTCTATATACATATTTATTTTTTTTCTTTTTCAATTTCTCTCTTATCTATCCCATTTTTCATTTTTCGTTTTAGCGTCGAGAGGGTCAAGAGATGGCTATTTGTAGCGACCATATGTAACTGTTTACCCTCAAATAATAATAATAATAATAATAATAATAATAATAATACATATATATATATATATATATATATATATATATATATATATATATATATATATACAGAAAGTGGGTTTAAATAATTTTACTGAACTTAAATAAGGATCCTAACGACATAGACTAGACACGTCTAAAAACTGAAAAGGAAACCATGGTGTTGTTTTTTTTAACGAATTAACAATTATTAAGATCATTATTATTAAGATTATTATTAAGATCATTATTATTAAGATATATATAGAGAAAATGTTTTCCCGGAAAAATAAAAGCCTGGATTTTATCGTCAGACAAACATAATAATGTACACAGTTTTCTAATATTTTTAATAGAATTTAAAATTTATATTTCGAAAAAAAAACATTATCTTACATTTTTAAAAGAAACAGTTCTTTTCGTATCAGTTAGAAATAAATATTTTTGCATCGATTGGAATTAAATATTTTTAAAAGCTTTTTTAACCAATTATTTTATTTGTCTAAATAAAATATAGATTTATTTACTATAAGACCATGCAAAATATCATAACATAATTACCTCAATTTAAAATAATTTCATCTTTTATCTCAGTATTTGGAAATCCTGTGTCGGAATTCCAAATTTAAAATTTATCGTCGGTTCATTTAAAAAAAAAATAAAAGCTTTACAAGACAGAATTCGTAATTTTAGAAAAGGGAGAAGTACCAAAGATTTGTAAATACAGAACATTTTTGCGCTTTTAGTCGAGCATAGGCGAATTGATATCAAATAACAAAAAAAAAATTGCTGAAAAAAGTATCGTATTTTTAGCAAAATGCGCAGTTATTTATCGATTTTCTTTCTGTTTTGAAATCGATTCTTCAAAGCATTTGCTATTTAATGGTATATTAGCAATATTTGGGTGACTAAAAGAAAATTATAATTTTATTTTTACCAGATTTAAAGTAGTGTTTTTTGTAATAATAATGAATTTTCATATATATATGTATATATATATATATATATATATATATATATATATATATATATATATATGTTTCTTTATATACAGGTTGACTAAAAACAAACAGCCCCTAACTCTAATTAGGCCCCATTTCTTAATGTTTTGCCCGAATGAAATGAAACTTAGGTCAAAACTAGTTCATTATATTCAAAACATAACATCAAAACACAAGGGTATTTGACCTTTTTTTTCTCCGTTCTACAGCATATGTTCTAGATGGCCTCCGTTTCGCTTTTGTGTTTTGGGTCACCCTGTATTTATAAATATATACATACATTATATATATATTCATAAATATATAAAAATAATGAATATTCATATATTTTTTCTGCTTATCTAACAAATATTAATTTTTATTAATATATTCAACAGAATAAACACTTCGAAACAAAAAAGATGAAAAATTAAACACATTTATAATCCGATTTTCAACCTTAAACATTTCTCGTGTGCAGTTGTTTTTTTTTTTTTGTAATAGAAGTTTTCAAGAGTTATGGCGAAAGAACTGCCCCATTTAATGATCGTCCCATTAGCGTCCCACTTTTCGCCAAAATATTTGAGAAAATAATTAACTATGCTTACAGATGCTAAACTTCTGACTAACAAACAGTATTGATATAGACAAGCCCGTTCCACAGCAGACATCCTCACTGTGATCTCTGAACGTATATACCATTCACTGGACAAAACGGGGGACGGCAGAGCGGTAGCTCTAGATATATCTAAGGCTTTTGACAGGGTATGGCATGAGGGTCTCCTCAGGAAAATTAGATCATCTGGTATCACCGTAGAATACTAAACATAATTAAGTCCTTCTTAGATAAGAGAAAAATCCAGGTTGTCATCGACGATCATACATCTAAACAATATGATATAAATGCGGAAGTTCCGCAGGGGTCTATCTTTGGACCTCTATTGTTCCTAATATTCATTAATGACTTCCCCGAAAAAATTGTCTCTGAGATAGTATATATACTGATGACACCACACTCTATAACAGGCATGACAGGAAAACAAATGAACACATATGTAAAGAAATGGCAAAAACACTAGAGGATGGCCTCCAATCTGTAGTTGAATGGCGACGAAAATAGATGGTCACATTCAATGCTGCCAAGACTAAACTGGTTTCCTTCAATAATTACAAGAAACCTTCTCTGCCACCAATAGCAATGGTCAGTGACCCTTTATCTGAGGGTACATCTTTTAAACTGCTTGGCCTAACGTTCACATGAAACATGAGTAAGAACAATTACATTGAAAGCATTGCCAGGGCCGCTGCGAAGAAGGTGGGCTCTCTCTACCGTGCTAGAAAACTACTAACATTCGAAAGTATCCTGTACCTCTATAAGGCAACAATTCGCCCATGTATGGAGCATTGCTGTCTACTACTAGTCTCTCGCTCCTAGACAAGGTTCAAAAGAGAGTCGCCAATCTGATAGGCCCTCAACTGGCATCTAAGCTTCAGTCTCTGTCCCCTCAACGAAATGTTGCACACCTCTGCCTATTCTACAAGTATTTTAATGGTGAATTCTTTGGCGAACTGCAGACACTTGTGCCCCCACGACGTAGGCACCCTCGACAAACCCGACAGGCAGCTAAATCCCACACCCAAACAGTAGAAATCCCTAGATGTAAAACATCTTTCTACTCAATTAGTTTCTTCCCCATAACCGCTAGACTCTGGAATGGAATTCCAGGTCCCTGCTTGCCTAACTGTATTGGCATGCAGACGTTCAATTGTAACGTGAACCAACATATTGCTGCCCAAATCCCAACATAGTACCTCAGTAGTTGTTGCCCCTGATAGTTGCCCTCTACATCAAAGTGGCAATGTGCCTTGTTTGGGGTGAAAATGTAAAAAAAAAAGAATGTTTTCATAATTCTTCGGTGAATGTAAAGTGCCTGGGTGTAAAGTTCCTGGGTGCAGATATTAATATTAGAGTAAGCAATAGCTTCCATTGTCGGAGAAATGTGAAATGTTGACAGAACACCCAAATCTGCATACTTTTGGAGTCACAAATAAAGAATTTGATTATGTAACTGGTTGAACAGATTAGCCTATAAAAGGTCGTATTTAAATCTAGAGTGTTTGAAAACAGGAAAAAAATGAATGTGCTTTCTTATATACACGATATTTGAAGTCTAATTCATACAAAAGTCAGAACATTATTTGCGTTTAACTAAACGTTTTAATATATATCATTATAAAACTCCATTAAGCTTGCTTGCTTACTAGCTAGCTTGCTTCTTGTCTTCAACGATAAGGCGATTCTATCTTTTAAAATAGGAATAGCAGATGAATGTATATATCTTAATATCTATATCTATTTATCTATATATATGTACACACATGCAGACACACACACGCACACACACACACCCTCATATATATGTTTTTATTTGTTTTTGTTAGCGATACTTTTAGAATAAATTAAACTAGCAGGACCCGTGGAAATTCCACGGTAGTTAAAATCTTTTAAAACACATCAGTAAGAAATTCCTTATTGTTATATTACAAAAATGAACCTATGGAAGCAAGTAGAACAAAGAACATTAGTTTAAACTTTTATTGAAGGTCAATGCGATCGTAACTGATGCTGTTGATATTGTCAGGAAGTGCTGGTGATGATTGAGGCGGTGGCAGGGACGTCGATCAGCTGCTTGGAGTGAGAATAGTGGTCAGTCAGCAGGTGCTTGGGAATTAAACTGTGAATTTAAAAAAAAACTGTGACATTGTTGACATCGATTTTGTGCAAGTTCTGATGACCCCAAGTTGTTTAATATTTCAGGACACTTTGGATTACACGTGTGAGTAATGAATAGGTTACAGAAAACTGCCATTGCATCTTGATAAGCTGTTGTAAATTCCTCGGACTTCCTGTAAATGTAGATGGTAGAATAACTAGTACAACAGAATAGCCCTCTTCATTCCTTGCTAAATTATCCATTAAGCCAGAATATTGAGCAGCTCTTTGTTGGCTTTGATAGCTTTTAATGAAATTAAATAAGCAACCGCCAACTATTACATATGCAATAGACTTTTCTATTTATTTTGACTGTTATTCAATGAAGATTTGGAAATTCACAAATATTTTTTAAGTTGAATTATTGATATAGATTTCAATTAAATAAAATATACTCTAAATCTTTTAATAAGGAATGAGTATTTATTTAAACCATAATTATTGCAACAAAGTATTTTAATGCATAGAAAACGGTTATGGAGAGAAGGGTTAACTATTTTGAACCTTCACCTAAATAACGATTTAATGAAAAAAATGTTTAAAATGTTCTTGTATCTGTTTTATAATTTTTGTTAAATAAGAAAAATCAATAAACTTTGATAGCACGATTGTGAGAATCATGCTGAACGGAATTCTTAATATGCGGAGGGTGGTTGACAATTCTGAAACTACACTTAACAATGTAAAAAAATAAGGGAAATATATGTATGAACAATTAATATTGTTTCAGTTAAATTAAATATAATGTAAATCTTTTAATAAGGAATAAATATTTATTTAAACCATAATTATTGAAACAAAGTATTTTACTGCATAAAAAACCGGTTATGGGGAGAAGGGTTAACTATTTTGAACCTTCACCTAAATAGCGATTTAATGAAAAAAATTAATGACCTTGTATCTTTTTTAAATAATTTGTTTTAAAATCAGTAAAAAAAAATATTTGATACTGCTATTGTAATCATGCTGAAAGTCATTCTTAATATGGGGAGGGGGGTTAACTATTCTGAAACTTCACCTAACAATGTAATAAAAATAATGGAAAAATTCTTTAGTTAAATAAAATATACTGAAAATCTTTAAATAGGAAATAAATATTTCTTTAAATAAATTAAATAGTAAGTAATGAAACAAAGTGTTTTATTTCATATTAAAAAAATAGCTGTGTCCATTTTTTATAGTATTTAAATATGTATTCCCTGTCGGTGGGCATTAGAAGATGATGACTGCCTGTAAAAGAAGCAAAATAAAAACGAACTAAATATAAGTAATAACTATGTAAACAACGTGAAGCTGCATAAATGTAACAAAATTACTCGATTCGGCATTAAATAACACGAAAAAGGATTGTTATGCCGTAAAACAAAGACAAAACAGAACAAGACGTAAAATATGTTTTGACTCTGTGTTACTCAGTGTATTTGCGAATGGTGACTTTGGTGATTTATTTAATAAAGTCATTCTTAACTTTTGTAACATTTATTTCTAAACATATTTTTTGTTATGTAAGGCTCACTCAAAAGTAAATAAGAATAAAAAAAAGATAAAGTGGCACAGTAAAATAAAAAAAACGAACTCGTAACGTTAAATGTAAAAAATATATTTATTACTGAATAAAATAGAATAAACTTTCCGTACTACAGAAGACATCGTTAAAAATGTAAGTAAAATACTATACTATTAAAACTGTGGAACGATACCTTCTATGCATAATTTTCTTTAAAATAATCCGGAACAATAAAAAGACAGTTCATATATATATATATATATATATATATATATATATATATATATATATATATATATATATATATATATATATATATATATATATATATATATTCGGGAAGTTTTGGGAAATAAAAGGGTTTAATTATTCATTTAAAAATAAAGATTGAATAATAAAGGGAGATAATTCACATTAATTAATGTTTGCGATGATGATGACGCGTTTCATTATTTAACGTTTGCGATGATGATGATGTGACACCGTACGGACAAGCATATTAATATATATATTATTTATTCGGAAGTGCATTTTTACCAAAATGCGTGTTGGGAATAATTTTCGCTTTGACCAATTTATATATAAATATTTATACATGTACACACACGTCTGTTTGATTGCTTAAATCTCATCTCTTTTATTCAACGATTGGGTGATTCCATCTTTAGAAAATTGATAAGAGAATGGTTCATATATATATATATATATATATATATATATATATATATATATATATATATATATATTAATCCCGTTGGTGCTAGATTTATTGTAGGTTAAAAGAGGTGCATCACTAAACCGTTAAGTAAAGCTATATCTAAAATATTTAAATTAATTATAAATCAAATAAATAATGTTCACCTGAAAAGTAAATTCTATAGTAATATAAATCCATTTGGGGTAGTAAATAATTCCCAACCAGTGAAAGAAAAATTAGATAAAATAAATTCCAGAATAAAAGCAAAATCTATAGCTACTTATGATTTTAGTACGTTATATACTAAAATTCCGCACGAAAAACTTATAAAAGAATTAAATGATACTGTAGATTTGGCTTTTGAAAGTGGAAAAGGTAAATGTATTGACTTTTAAAACTCTAAAGCTTTCTGGTGTAAAAATAAAAATATCAAAACAAGTGTTTCTAAAGGTATTTTAAAAATACTTGTAAGTCATCTTATTAAAGAATGCTATTTTCAAATAGGAAATAAAATATTACTCCAAACGATAGGTATCCCAATGGGATTGGATCCTACACCATTTTGAGCAAATTTGTATTTACATAGACTCGAGTATATATATATATATATATATATATATATATATATATATATATATATATATATATATGACATCACTATTAAAAACAGATATATCTAAAACATCACTTTCATGGATGTAGGAGCTTTATAGATTACCTTATATGTATAAACGATAATGATGAATTCGAAAAAAAATAAATATCTTATATATCCAAACGAATTAAAATTGAATTGTGAACATAGAGGACAACAGGCTACATTTCTGGATTTATATATAAAAAATAAGGATGGGATTTTTCTTCATAAAATATTTGATAAAAGAAACGCTTTTCCCTTTAAAATAGTACGTATGTCCCATAAAGATAGCACCTGCCCTGTTTTTGTGTTTTATGGAACCATTATGTCAGAGTTTTTGAGAATAGCTCGCGTTACTGTAAAACTAACAAACTTTATACCATCAGATTCTAGTTTAGTAATAAGGATGATAAAACAAGGTTGGGATAAAAATAAAATATCTAAACAGTTAAATAAAGCATTTGTTCGTTATCCTTATGCTTTTGAATCGTTTAAGATAAACCAGACTATATTAATAAAGAAATCCAAAACTATATTAGCAATGTATAAAATGTATTTATAATTACATATAATAATTTTTATTATAGAAAAAAAAATGTATATAGGTAAAAATATTTTTAACATTTATATATCTAATTTTAAATAAGAATGTAAATATACTAAATACTAATCATAGTGGGGTGATAAGTAGTTAAATGGATTGATCCTAATCTTATAAATACAAGCCTGATAAATTAAAAAAATTAAAAAATGTATCCATTTTAAATGTAGAAATTGATGAATCGCACAGGTAAGAAATTCATTTTTATAGTATGAAAAGGTTAGTAATTGCAATTAAGAATAGGAAATTGGATCAAATGTTTGTTACATATCTTCTTCCTAAGATTAAGGGTGGTGGTGTTTGATCAACACTGCTGGGGAGCCATGATGTAATATACTGTTTTGTTTTTAAATCCCGTAACAGTGTTTCATGGTAAACAACTGATGATCCATTGAAAAATAAATTATTGGTATTATAGTAAATTCGAGAGCGAGTTGATGCAGTGATTGCAGGTGATTAAATGACTTACTGACTAGATGGTTTTCCAACGAATGATAAACATATTTTTTGTATCGTTTTAAAGGTTAAAAATTTCAAAGACTATATATATATATATATATATATATATATATATATATATATATATATATATATACTAGCAATTCAGCCAGGCTTTGTACATTTCATAACTTTGTGTGCATATATATATATATATATATATATATATATATGTTTGACTCATGTCCAGGTAACCTACATCTTAAATATAAAATGTTTAAACAAAAAATTGGCGGAGGAGTTTGGTAAAATCTGCAAAGGTCAAATATTTCAACTTTGACCATATGGAAGCCAAATTTTCGTCCAAAACCTGAGTAAAAATGTTACCTTATGTCTGTAACCCCTTTATCTAAAAAAAAAAAATCAAATGTTTTGACCCAAAATTAGCTGAATAATTTTCTAGAGACAGCAATGCTAAAATCTTTTGCACTTTGGCCCCGTTAGCAGGCAAATTTTCAGGAAAACCTGATTTAAAAGCTTGCTTTATGTTTGAATACACTTTATGGAAAACTTCAAATGTTTAAACCAAAATTAGCTGAACAGTTTGGTAGAGACCGCAGAGGTCAATTTCTTAAAAACTTTGCACCCAATTTTAAAGTTATTATTTTGGGCTCAAATAATATTAAAACCTTTTATCCATGTTCAAGTAAAGGGCTTCATACCACCTAAATTCTAGTGAAGACCAATGATAATAAACGAAAATTGCGATAACACAGATTTATTTGTAAAGTGCGTCGGAAGAGATAGAGAGTCCTGGATATCTTGGGAGATTGTTGATACTCATCCTCCAGGTAACACCACAGGTTTTTCTTAATTATATGCCGTAACATTTAAATTGGAAGTTAAAGACATAAGTATTTCATAGGAAACGTTAGCAAAACTAACAATATTCAACAATCAATGTTGTATAAAACACCTATTCTAAAGCCAGGGATATTAATTTTTGACGTTTTAAACTGTCTAAAACGCCTTATTACTGTTACAATTTGCTCATAAAGATTTTTTAAAAATGTTATCATGTATGGTTTTTATTTCTAATGTTATAAAATCAATAACATATTTCCCTTTCCATATCAAAGCATATATCCTGCTGCATTTAAAGGCAAAATAAGATATAAGTTTTGGCTAATGACGCAATAACTTAAAAAATTATTTTTCATTAGGAAAAATAAACTAATCTAATTTGTTTACTTACCCTTGCTGCATTATAATAAATTTGTTTAACATCTAAATGTTTTTGGATTTTTCATTTCTATTGTTTTTTTTTAAAACTTAGTGGATAATAATAATTTTTAGAGTAGACTTCAGACCTTTTTACAGTTAGTTTTTCCTATTTATCACTGAATTTTATCGTTATAGCATATTTGTATAATGAGAAAAACACATTTACATCTGGTTTAACCAGGTAATATAGAAGCAATTTTTCAATAATACATAAATATGAAAAATCCCACAGCGATACTAATAAAAAAAAACGTAATTCTTATCACAGAAACATCTTACTTCTAACACGACCAATGTCATGTTTTTCGGAACCAATAAAAGACACCTGCGAAGTTTTACATCGTGCTGTGTAAGAACATTAGATTTATTTATTTTATTTTATGAAATATGTTTTTTTGTACAGATCGGGTATAGTCGTATTAAATTGTATTCACGATTGCTACAGATAATTTGTATCATTTTACATACATAGATTTCGGTTCAGTAGACAATGAAAGGGAGACTTTTCGTGTCGCTCTCGATAGAGGGGAGCGATTTATTTATTTAAAACTAGCATAAAAATATGGCATGTACAAGTACGAACATCTGACATTTTCTTAAAAATAACTATTCGTGCTAATCGAGAATCAGATATTAGTATCCTTTTTTATAGGAACTAGTTGAATTCCTAAAATGCAAAACAGATCTACCAAAAGCCACTACAAATCGTTATATACAAATATCACGTGTTTGTGATCAGGAATATTTTTAACTTTTTTGAAATCTTGACTGGAAACGAGACTGTTTCTGTAAAGTAGAGGTGATTTTATATATATATGTATATATATATATATATGTGTGTGTGTGTGTGTATATATATATATATATATATATATATATATGTTACGTGCTTTTTAAAGAAACATTCTTGTTTTTGCGAAAGACTTTTTGTATTCCTACACGTCAACACATAGGAAATAAATACTTAAAATATATAAACATTTATATATTCTTCGTATTGATTTTTATTCATACATCTTTACACACACACACACACACACACATATATATATATATATATATATATATATATATATATATATATATATATATATATATATATATATATATATATATATAATCCTCGTTCGCAAAAGTTGTAGAAAGTTGAGACACGGATATAATTTTAAAAATGTATTCGTACTTACAACACAAGAGAGCGAAAGTGGTATTACTTAATTCCAATATAGAGTACTACGAGTGATTTTCTCGGTTAATTTATTCAGTTAGGAGCGTTCATAATCTGTGTATCAGAGATTTACAATAACAAATCCATTCCAAGCAATTTTACACCATAAAAAGCTGTTAATACCTGTTCTACTTCAGGTCGTTAATTAATGCGTCGATGAACGTTATCGTGCAAACACTTGCTTGTCTGATTATGATTTTGGGGTGAGACGAGGTCGCAGGTTTCAAAAATAGCTCTATGCAATATGTCGCTAGAGCCATGTGCGATGCGTTTTTTACTTGTTCTGGTGGAATTTATGAGTATGTCACAGATGCTTTATGATATATACCGTATCCAAATTCATTCACAGTAAGATTAAACGTCTCCATTTCTTCATTTATTATTTTCCGAACTACATCCCTGATTCCATTGTACATGTTCTGATAAGTTTGTATTCCCACGTTCCTATAACGAACATAACATTTTAAAAGTTAGTCCGCGATTTGTCTCTGGGAGTGAGGGATTTCGTTTGTTGTCATAAATACCCTTTTTTAAGCACTATGTGTAAGAAACAAAGTACGTTTATAAAATACAAACATCCCCAGTGGAGGATTAACTATTGAACTTCCTAATTTTCCAGTTTGAAGACAATCATAGAATCATTATCCTTTAAACTAACTAAACTAAACAATAAATGGATGTAATCATCTACATCATAATTCAAATCATAAAAGTTTATTCTTATTAACTAACATCATTAATGTTCCAATTTACATTAACTAGGTCTGTTTCAATTTAATATTCTTACATCTTTAAAATGTAATTAGTTTAATATTGTAATATTGTAAGTCAAACTAATGAATTTATGCACATTTATTAATACATTTCTGCACGCCATCTTATCATTTCCCTCTACTTCACACCACTCGTATCCGCTTCCCCTTCTTGATTTTATACCGGTTCCATTTTTCCAACAATATAATTTATCATGTCTTTGTCTACACAATTGTTCATACTAATTCATGATTAGATAACTATTAATATGGTTAATTGTATTTTTCTCATTAGTTGATGAGTTTAATTCTAGATGCATTTAATGTTAAAAATTCTGGTAAAATTATATTAAGATTGGTATAATCGAACATTCACTTAATGTGCGTTTTCTCATTGCGTAATATCTGTTTTACAGACTAACATTTTCTTTAGTTAATTATTTTCTCCTAAAATATTTATTTATTTTTATGATCTTATGATGACTTGATTTACGATTAAAAGAATACGAGTGGTTGGCTTCAATGCAGTAATTTTTAATTTATATTAATTGGCAATACAAACAATTAATTAATTTTATACAACTTACAATCTTGAAGTCACAATTTCCTTATATAAGCGAAAAATCTATGTTATATTCGATTGTCGTACTTAAAACAACATGCTTTAAATTCGGGTGTATCCATGGGTCGATCATTTAATCATTCATTAATTCATCTAATTCATAAATAACCCCTGATAAAATTGTCTCCAAGATAGGTATATTCCTGATAGCACCACGCACTATACCAGGCACGAGGAAAAAACGAATGAACAAACCTCTAAATGTCTGATACATTTAAGGCTTAAATTTGTTATGCGGTGGAATGAGGACATACACTGATTGTTGCTACATTAAACCTCGTGCATCTGCTACTCAGCTTTCACCGTAAGACAGCGTTTAAAAATGTATACCCAACTCAATAGGTCCCATACTATAGACCAAACTC